>NW_025167804.1:0-1704 GCF_004010195.1 Chiloscyllium plagiosum | reverse complement strand
TTCTGGGTTCGTTTAAACTCAGCTGCTGCTCGCTCTCAAAATGCAAAATGCCCCCTCGGGTCAGACATCTCAAGGGAGGGATTGTGTGAAAGAATGTAGAACATTGGCTCCAAGAAACTATTGCATTACACACAAGATTTGATTGAAAGCCAGTGTGGAGCTTGAGGGCTGGTGTATTCTCTGATATTCCAGTGAATATATTTGTATACTTTGGTAATTGCTAATTATCTGGTGTTGATCGATCCTTTACTTCATGTTGAAAAATCAAAGCAAAAGCTTTCTGTTCAATGCACAGATTGTATTCTCAGCTACAAAGAAGACCAGACAATAAATTACCTGACAGACACATGCCTGTGTTGCACTCGAGCATCTCCTTTATGTCAGGTGAAATCTGAAGGTCTCAAATGAATTGGTCTGCTGGGAATATAACAATAGGATAATGGCTCAAACATTTATCTTGTACAAGTAAAGTTGCAATTTGAAGTCGCACTGTTCTGTCAATTATGGTATTTATTTCCACTGGAGTCATCTGAATTGAAATGTTCTGTGGTTTTAACTTTCAAATCAAAAATGTATGATGAATCCTAACGTGTGTGCAATGTATTTCCCTTGCTATTTTCCAGGCGTGTTTCTAATTCCCTACACCCTGATGCTGGCTTTCATTGCCAATGTTTTATTTGGAATGTTCCTTTGGGCAGTTTGCCAGTCTCGGACCTGTTGCAATGTGGAAAGCTGTGCCCATGTTACAAGGTTAATGTTTATCCAGCACCGTGAGCTTGTTCAAGGTTTAAATATTGTGTTTAATTCATGTTAGTAAGTGGAGCCTGAGGCCAGCCTTGCTCGATATCCTTGATGCAATCTGATCTGGATTTGGTTTTGCAAAGACTGAGAAAGTGAACAGAGAGATGCAGCGAATGCAATGTTTTCTTCCCTCCCAGTTTAGTGAGCTATCAGAACCAAGATCAGGGAAACCTGTTCCTCAGTCCCCAGCATTAGTAATGGCTGTGTGCTCCATTTCTTTTTGTAATAGAAGTGACTGCTCCTTGAAATTTTTGCTGTTTTACTTAAATAAAACAGTGCTGCTGAAAACAATTTATATGTGTTAGAAATATTTTTCCATTAGTGCAAAGTGGTGAAACAAATTCAAATTCGCTGATGAGAAATGTTAGTGGGAAAAGTTATCAAGTTAAATGTTTTGAGAGCAAGAAGGATACCTGGTATGCCACTTTGCATTTTAACAAATAAAATCAAATCTCACAGGTCATTGACACAGCAGTCCCTGAAGAACCAAGAAGGAAAATAACAGACCAAGATCCTGTCGCTGATTGCCAACTCTTCCATCACAAGTGCATATATGAGTACATTGGGTGAGGACTGGACCGTGTCCAGTTGGGATGTCCTTCCGGGTTAATGGTTAATGATGTTTAAGGGTTGTAAAAATTTTGGTTGTAAAAATTTAACTTGGACCAGCGACCAGTGGGTGTACATCTGCTGGAAAAAAAATTGCTAGATTAGGTTCAAATTACAGGACAATCAGAAAAAGGACTAGAAGTGAATTTGCATCATTTCACTAATTCATTATTTGTTTTGAGATTGAGAAAGTGATAAGGAATTCAGTTTTTTGTTTTAATTCATTCATGGGATGTAGGTGTTCCTGGCTAGGCCTGCATTTATTGTGGAGAAAGTGAGGTCTGCAGATGCTGG
>NW_025167803.1:0-1704 GCF_004010195.1 Chiloscyllium plagiosum | reverse complement strand
GGGCTTAGATGGAGAGGAATTTGTTAAGTGTGTAAAAGAACATTTTCTGATTCTGTATGTGCATGTACCTACTAGAGAAGCTGCAAAATTTGACCTCTTCTTGGGAAATAAGGCAGGGCAGGTGACTGAGATACCAGTGGGAGAGCACTTTGGGGCCAGCGACCATAATTCTATTAGTTTTAAAATAGTGATGGAAAAGGATAGACCAGATCTAAAAGTTGAAATTCTAAATTGGGAGGAAGGCTAATTTTGACGGTATTAGGCAAGAACTTTTGAATTATTTTGTATGTCTCTATGAAATCCCCTCTTAGCCTTCTTCTCTCCAATGAGAACTGACCCAAGTCCCTCAGCCTTTTTAACAAAAGACCTTCCCTCCAGACGAGGCAACATCCAGGATCTGATCAGGTGTACCCGAGAATTCTGAGGGAAGCTAGGGAAGTGATTGCTGGGCCACTTTCTGAGATATTTGTATCATCGATAGTCACAGGTGAGGTGCCGGAAGATTGGAGGTTGGCTCACGTGGTGCCACTATTTAAGAAAGGTAGTGAGGAAAAGCCAGGGAACTATAGACCAGTGAGCCTGATGTCGGTGGTGGGCAAGTTGTTAGAAGGAAGCCTGAGGGAGTGGATGTACATGTATTTGGAAAAGCAGAGACTGAATAGGGATGGTCAACATGTGGGCTTTTTGCATGGGAAATCATGTCTCACAAACTTGACTGAGTTTTTTGAAGAACTAACAAAGAGGATTGATGAGGGCAGAGCAGTAGATGTGATCTATATGGACTTCAGTATGGCGTTCAACAAGGTTCCCCATGGGAAACTGGTTAGCAAGGTTAGATCTCATGGAATACAGGGACAACTAGACATTTGGATGCAGAACTTGCTTGAAGGTAGAAGACAGAGGGTGGTGGTGGAGGGTTGTTTTTTAGATTGGAGGCCTGTGACCAGTGGAGTGTCACAAGGATCAGTGCTAGCTCAACTACTTTTCATAATTTATATAAATGATTTGGATGCAAACTTAAGAGGTATAATTAGTAAGTTAGCATATGATCACAAAATTGGAGGTGTAGTGGACAGCGAAGAAGGTTACCTCAGAATACAACAAGGTCTTGATCAGACGGACCAATGGATTGAGAAGTGGCAGATGGAGTTTAATTTAGATAAGTGCGAGGTGTTGCATTTTGGGAAAGCAAATCTTAGTAGGATTTATACACTTAATGGTCATGTCCTAGGGATTCTTGCTGAACAAAGAGACCTTGGAGTGAAAATAGAGCCGCAGGTAGATAGGATTGAGAAGAAGGCATTTGGTATGCTTTCCTTTCTTGGTCAGAGTATTGAGTACAGGAGTTGGGAGGTCATGTTTAATCTGTACAAGATGTTGGTTAGGTCACTTTTGGAATAATGTGTGCAATTCTGGTCTACTTCTTATTGGAAAGATGTTATGAAACTTGAAAATGTTCAAAAACGATTTGCAAAGAATTTGCTAGGATTGGAGGATTTGAGCTATAAGAAGAGGCTGAATTGGCTGGGGCTGTTTTCCCTGGAACATCGGAGACTGAGTGGTGACCTTATGTAGGTTTATAAAATCATGAGGGGCATGGATAGGACAAATAGACAAAGTCTTTTCCCTCGGGTGGGGGAGTCCAGAACTAGAGGGCATAGGTTTATGGCAAGAGGGGAAAGATATGAAAGAGACTTGAGGGAC
>NW_025167802.1:0-1704 GCF_004010195.1 Chiloscyllium plagiosum | reverse complement strand
ACATGAATAACTAATGTAAAAACAATTCTGCCTTGAAAATCTCCCATTCCTTGAACTATTCTGTAAAATCTCCTATGCCCTCTCTAAGAGACCCTGCCATCCTTCTCAATCTGTGGGGAATCTCTGGTTTGCACAGACCCAGTTGCTCTGTGTTCCTGTGGGTGGTGTCATCGCAGAGCAACAGTTGCACTAAACCTCACTCTGTAAGGGTGGGAGACACAGAAATCTTGAAAGCATTTAAAATGAATTTAAGGACACACTTGCAATGCCAAGGCTTGCAGGTCTATTGATTAAGTGCTGGAAAATGCGATTAGAATAGTTAGCTGGTAGATCTCTTGAGAGTACAGACCCGATGGACCACAGAGCCTTTTTCTGTCCGAGAGGCCTCTGAGACATATGATATCGGCATATGACAAGCCACATTTGAAACCAGGGCAGAGAAGTGGATGTGAGAGTAGATTATACATGATTGATTCTTAGTTTAGGAGGAAAATGAGACAGATAGGTTAAGTAGGACATTCTGAAGCTCAGCGTGCAGAAATCCGAAAGAACAATGGGCTGTCCCCAAGCCTGGAATTACAGAGAGGCACATATCACAGAGATTTGTGAGGATGGACAAGATTACCGATAGGAAGGCTGCTGAGACTGGAGGAGTTTAGAAATAGCGATGATTTTGAGATTGGAAGATGTTAGCGAGAATGAGAAGTTTGTGATAGCAGAGATAGTGAGTGTTCTGAGTCTGGCGAGGAAGTACAGAGATAAAAAAGAGTTGTGAAGCTGGTTGAGATGACAGTGATCTGGAGAGTCGTGAGGATGGAGCCATTCACAGAGATAGCGATCATTAGAATCATAACGTTATACAGCGAGGAAACAGACCCTGTGGTCCAACCTGTCCATGTCGGCTATAATTCCAAATTAAATTAAGCGTACCTGTCTCCACTTGGTCCACAAACATCAAAATATTTCCTATTTATGTACTTATCAGAATGTCGTTTAAATATTGTAATTATATTTGCAGTTACCACTTCCTCTGGACGTTCATTCCACCCGTGTAAAAATTTTAAAAATCCCTAATGCTTTTTTTCAAACTTTTATCATCTCTTCTAAAAATGAATGCAGTCAAGTCTTGAATCCACCTCTCCCCCGGCCATTCACCTTATCTACACTCTTCATGGTTTTATAAACCTCGAATAAGGTCAGCCCTCAACCTCCTACGCTGTAGTGAAAAATGTTCCAGGTAAAAACAAGGCCTGCAGATGCTTGAAACCAGAGTCTAGATGAGAGTGGTGCTGGAAAACACAGCAGGTCAGGCAGCATCCGAAGAGCAGGAAAATCGACGTTTCGGGCAAAAGCCCTTCATCAGGAATCGAGGATTCGCAGTAGGATTCAAATCAACTGGGTAAAAACAAGGACTGCAGATGCTGTAAACCAGAGTCGAGATTAGAGCGTTGCTGGAAAAGCACAGCAAGTCAGGAAACATTTGAGGTGGAGGAAAATCGAAGTTTTGGGCAAAGGCCCTTCGTCAGGAATAGAGAATCACTAAAAAATGTCCCAGCCTACCCAGCCTCTCCTCATAATACAATCCCTCCATTCCTATGAACATCTTAGAAAATCTCTTCTGAACCCGCTCCAATTTAATAATATGCTTCCTATAACAGTGCAACCAGAACCGAACAGAGAATTCCAGAAGAGGTCTCCCCAACA
>NW_025167801.1:0-1704 GCF_004010195.1 Chiloscyllium plagiosum | reverse complement strand
GTTTGAAGCAACACTTACATATCCGATAGTGCTAGGGTTTGAAGCAGCACGTACATATCCGATAGTGTTGGGGCGTGAAGCAACACTTACATATCCGACAGTGTTGGGGATTGAAGCAGCACTTACATATCCGATAGTGCTGGGGCTTGAAGCAGTACTTACATATTCGATAGTGTTGGGGCTTGAAGCAGCACTTACATATCCGACTGTGTTGGGGTTTGAAGCAACACTTCCATATCCGATAGTGCTGGGGCTTGAAGCAGCACTTACATATCCGATAGTGCTGGGGTTTGAAGCAACACTTGCATATCCGATAGGGTTGGGGCTTGAAGCTGCACTTACATATCCGATTGTGTTGGGGCTTGAAGCAGCACTTACATATCCGATAGTGCTGGGGAATGAAGCAACACTTACATATCCGATAGGGTTGGGGTTGAAGCAACACTTACACATCCGATAGTGCTGGGTTTGAAGCAAAACTTACATATCCGATAGTGCAGGGGTTTGAAGCAACACTTACATATCCGATAGTGCTGGGGAATGAAGCAACACTTACATATCCGATAGGGTTGTGGTTGAAGCAACACTTACACATCCGATAGTGCTGGGGTTTGAGGCAACACTTACATATCCGATAGGGTTGGGGTTGAAGCAACACTTACACATCCGATAGTGCTGGGGTTTGAAGCAAAACTTACATATCCGATAGTGCAGGGGTTTGAAGCAACACTTACATATCCGATAGTGCTGGGGCTTGAAGCATCACTATATATCCGATAGTGATGGTGCTTGATGCAACACATACATATCCGATAGTGCTGGGTCTTGAAGCAACACTTACATATACGATAGTGCTGGGGTCTGAAGCAACACTTACATATCCGATAGTGCAGGGGTTTGAAGCAAGACTTACATATCCAATTGTGTTGGGGCTTGAAGCAGCACTTACATATCCGATAGTGATGGTGCTTGATGCAACACAAACATATCCGATAGTGCTGGATCTTGAAGCAACACTTACATATACGATAGTTCTGGGGCTTGAAGCAACACTTACATATCCGATAGTGATGGTGCTTGATGCAACACAAACATATCCGATAGTGCTGGATCTTGAAGCAACACTTACATATACGATAGTTCTGGGGCTTGAAGCATCACTTATATATCCGATAGTGATGGTGCTTGATTCAATACTTACATATCTGATAGTGCTGGGGCGTGAAGCAACACTTACATATCCGATAATGCTGGGGTTTGAAGCAACACTTACATATCCGGTAGTGCTAGGGCTTGAAGCAGCACGTACATATCCGATAATGCTGGGGTTTGAAGCAACACTTACATATCCGGTAGTGCTAGGGCTTGAAGCAGCACGTACATATCCGATAGTGTTGGGGCTTGAAGCAACACTCACAAATTCGATAATGTTGGGGCTTGAAGCAGCACTGACATATCCGATCGTGCTGGGGTTTGAAGGAACACTTACATATCCGATAGGGTTGGGGTTGAAGCAACACTTACACATCCGATAGTGCTGGGGTTTGAAGCAACACTTACATAGCCGACAATGTTGGGGCTTGAAGCAACACCTACATATCCGATAGTGATGGTGCTTGAAGCAGCACTTACGTATCCGATAGTGTTAGGGCTTGAAGCAGCACTTACATATCCGATAGTGATGGAGCTTAAAGCAGCACCTAC
>NW_025167800.1:0-1704 GCF_004010195.1 Chiloscyllium plagiosum | reverse complement strand
AGGTAGATAGGATAGCGAAGAAGGCGTTTGGTATACTTTCCTTTATTGGTCAGAGTACTGAGTACATGGGAAGTCATGTTGCGGCTGTACAGGACATTGGTTAGGCCACTGTTGGAATATTGCATGCAATTCTGGACTCCTACCTATTGGAAAGATGTTGTGAAACTTGAAAGGGTTCAGAAAAGGTTTACAAGGATGCTGCCATGGTTGGAGGATTTGAGCTATAAGGAGAGGCTGAACAGGCTGGGGATGTTTTCCTTGGAGCATCGGAGGCTGAGGGTGGCCTTATAGCGGTTTACAAAATCATGAGGGGCATGGTTAGGATAAATAGACAAAGTCTTTTCCCTGGGGTGGGGGAGTCCAGAGCTAGAGGGCATAGGTTTAGGGTGAAAGGGGAAAGATATAAAAGAGGCCTAAGGGGCAACGTTTGCTCGTAGAGGATGGTGCGTGTATGGAATGAGCTGCCAGAGGAAGTGGTGGAAGCTGGTACAATTGCAACATTTAAAAGGCATTTGGATGGGTATATAAATAGGAAGGGTGTGGAGGGATATGGCCTGGATGCTGTCAGCTGGGACTAGATTGGATTGGGATATCTGATTGGCATGGATGGGTTGGACCAAAGGGTCTGTTTCCATGCTGTACATCTTTATGACCCTATGACTCTATGCTGTGGGTTTGCAGCATAGGGTTGGGGTAGGGGAGTGTAGGTGGTTGTATTAAGGAAGGATTCTATCGCGACAGAGTTCAATTATGACAGAATCCAGATGGTTGGTTAATAGAAGTGAAAACAGTACAATACTTGCTTTGTATTACAGGCTAACATACCATTTACCTTCTTCACCATCTGTTGCACCTACGACATCCTTACTTTAAGCAACTGGTGTACAAGGGCACCCAGGCCTCATTGCAACTCTGAAGTTTTGTGTATAACTCTTCTTCAGAAACTTCCTGAAGACTGATTATACCTGAAATGTTGACACCTCCACTTCCTGATGCTGCCTAGTTTGTTGTGTTCTTCCAGCCTCCTGCTTGTCTATTTTGGAGTGAAAGGAGGGAAAATATTTGCAGAGGGTTTCTACGAGGCATGGTAATGAGATGTCACAAAGGTGAGGGTGAATTTGAGTTTTGACTGTCCAGGTATGAGATGGCGCCATGCAAGCGGGAACTAAAAGAAAAGAGATTTGCTTTTGCAGCAGTGAGAGATAAGAGTTCTGTACAAAAGGTCAACATTTGAAATATTTGGGAGCGAGGGATTACTGGCTTGTCTGTAAACACTAAAAGTATTTAAACAGAATTAAAACAATTCTCAGTAAATCCATGAATAAAATGATATAATGGATTCAAACTGTTATTTAGATTTATGGTCTTAACATTCTTGTATGTGGTATCTTTAGAAATGTCGGGCAGAAGGTTGGGGATAAGTGTAGATGCTTGTATTAAGAAGGATTCTATAATGACAGGTTTTAATTATGTCGGAATACAGATATAGTCATAGAGATGTACAGCACGAAACAGTCCCTTTGGTCCAACTCATCCATGCCAACCAGATGTCCCAAACTAATCTAGTCCCTTTTGCCAGCACTTTGCCCATATCCCTCTAAACCCTTCCTATTCATATACTCAACCAGATGCCTTTTTAAATGCTGTAATTGTACCAGCCTCCACCACCATTGCATTTTGGGAAAGCAAATCTTAGTAGGACTT
>NW_025167799.1:0-1704 GCF_004010195.1 Chiloscyllium plagiosum | reverse complement strand
GTGGGAGACATAGCAGTTTGAATCAGTAATTGGTTCGCTGAAAGAAAACAGGGGGTTGTAGTTGATTAACATGTTCATCTTGGTGTCCAGTTAGCGGCATTCCACAAGGGTCGATGTTGGGTCCACTGCTATTCGTCATTTTTATAAATAACCTTGATGAGGGCTTAGAAGGGTAGGTTAGTAAATTTGCGGACAACACTACGGTCGGTGGAGTTATGGATAGTGACGAAGGATGCAGTAGATTTCAGAGAGACATGGATAGGATGCAGAGCTGGGCTGAGAGGTGGAAAATGGAGTTTAATGTGGACAAGTGTGAGGCGATACACTTTGGACGTAGGAATTGGAATGCAAAGTACTGGGCTAATAGTAAGATTCTTGGGAGTGCAGATGAACAGAGAGATCTCGGTGTCCATGTACACAGATCCCTGAAAGTTGGCACCCAGATTGACAGGGTTATTAAGAAGGAAAACAGTGTTTTGGCCTTTATTGATAGAGGAATTGAATTCTGGAATCAGAAGGTTATGCTGCAGCTGTACAAAGATCTGTTACGGCTACATTTGAGGTATTGTGAACATTTCTGGTCACCGCATTGTAAGAAGGATGTTGAAGCTTTGGAAAGGGTGCAGAGGAGATTTTATAGCATGTTGCCTGGTATGTAAGGAATGTATTACGAGGAAAGGCTGAGGGCCTTGAGGCTGTTCTCGTTGGAGAGAAGACTGAGAGGTCACTTAATAGAGACATACAAGATAATCAGAGGTTTAGATAGGGTGGACATGGAGAGTCTTTTTCCAAGTATGGGGACGGCAAACACAGGGGTTACAACTTTAAAGTGAGGGGAGATAGGTATAAGACAGATGTCAGAGGGAGTTTCTTTACTCAGAGAGTAGTTAGGGCATGGAATGTTTTGCCTGTAACGGTAGTAGATTCGCCAAGATTAAGTGCATTTAAGTCGTCATTGGAGTGGCATATGAACGTACATGGAATAGTGTAGGTGGGATGGGCTTCAGACTAGTATCTGAAGCGGTGCAACATCGAGGTCCGAAAGGCCTGTACTGCGCTGTAATGTTCTATGTTCTATCTACTACAGTTCCACATCAGCAATGTCATCTGCAATTGACTGAAGTTCAATCAGTTTAAAACAAGGGGGGGCGTCAGGAAAACGGAATGAGAATAGTGGTTTGTGAGAGTTAACTACATGTCTCATGGAGCCAGGTTCAATGTAGATACTGAATATCGGTTTTCCTGTTTACCTTGGTATACTGATCACTCCGGAACAGTTACACAATATTCTCGGCCCTTTGTGTGTTGTTCTTTGTACTTTTCACCTCGGTTCAGTGTTCCGGGGGGACCACGCTTTTTTAAATTTGGCACATTTTACTCAGGTCCGTTTTGCAGCTTCATATTAAGGCCATAGATTTTAGGAACAGATAGACACCATTCAGACTATCAAGTCCACTCCGCTATTGAATGGTTTCATATCTGATCTGATAACCTTGAACTGCACTTTCTTGCATTTCCCCATAACGCTTGATGTCTTTGCTGCTTGAAGAACTGCCGATCTCAGCCTCATTACACCTAATGACACTTCCTCAACAGTCTTCTGCTACAAGAAATTCCAGTGATACAGAACTGTCTGAGAGAATAAATGCTTCTTCGTCTCTATTTTAATTTTGAGATCCGCATTCCAATACGAAGTTAAAAATC
>NW_025167798.1:0-1704 GCF_004010195.1 Chiloscyllium plagiosum | reverse complement strand
TTTCATCACTCATATTGATGATAAAAGGGATATGCATCACTGTTTCAAAAGAGAGAATTCTTGTTAAAATGTTGCAGATCACACCTAGAATACTCTGAACCGTTTTGATACCCTTATCTAAGGAAATATACATGGCATTGGAGGCAGTGCAGACATTCACAACGCTTATTGCAGGTATGGAAGAGTCACAGATTGAATACATTGAGTCTGTACTTATTGGAGATTAGAAGGAATGGAGGCCTTATTTAAACAAAGTTCTTTAGCAGACTTGACACAGGAAATGTAAAAAGGTTGTTTTCCCTTGTGGGAGATTATGGGAACAGAGGGCATAATCCCAGACTATGGGACATACATTTAAGACAGGGATGAGGAGGAATTTGTTTTGTCAGAGGGGAGTAAATTTGTGGAATTCTTGATCACAGGCTGGATCATTAAGAGTGTTGAAGGCTGGGAAAGACAAATTTTAGTCAGTAAGGGAGACAAGGATTTTAGGGAAAAAGCAGGCAAATGGAGTTAAGGATTATCCGATTAGTCTTGATCGCAATAGGTGATAAAGCAGCAACGACGGGCTAAATGGCTGCTTCAATCCTAAATCTTATTGTCTGATGACCAGATTGAGTGTCTACATCATCCTGTTCTTCCACTGGAGATTGTATTTCTTTCCTTATATTCTGAAGGGTTTCCCTGTGTGGAAAATTTCACAGATTAAATCCCAAATATCACTAAACATATCTGTGTAAATAAACTGTGCAAAGGAATCTATTTGCAACAATAAGATGTAACATAATATCCAGCATCACAGTTTCTAAAATTATGGAGTGCCATTCTCTTTTCCTTACCAGGCCTCCTCTGATATTGCATAGTACGTTGGGGCTGCATGAAAACCATTGAACATGGTTGAGATGCTGATGGTGTATGCTCCATTGTTTTTAAAGAGCAACCAGTCTCCAACCTCCAGTTCAGGCAGCATCCAGGCATCGGAAATATGATCCCTTGCATCACAGGTGGGTCCCCAAATCCTGGTGTTATACAGCTTTTGGTCCAGGGAGTATTTCTGTGAGAAATAAATACCAGGTCAACTTTCTTAAAAATGTAATCTGTGGGGAAGTGAATGGAAATATAATGTGGAGAGATGTAAAACATAAGGCTGATTGACTACCACCCATTTTGCATCAGCACGCAAAGACAAGATCCTGTATGTGTTGGTCATTGCTATTTCCTTTCTCATTGCTATAAATTTATGGGTTCTCATTCCTTTGTTAATCACTGTATGAGCATGTTTAAGTTACAAAGCTAAATACAGATGGCAAAGGCTGTTTCCCAGCTGAGTTCAACTTTACATGAGGCCCCATGTCACTTGAGAGCATTCTCCGAGCTCCTGAATACTCCAGAGTTTTTTTTATGTCCCAGTATCTGTTCATTGTTAAGATTATCATGAATCATTTTCACATATAGATAGGGTGATTAAGAAGGCCTTTAGCACGCTTGCTTTCATTGCTGAGACCTTTAAGTATAGAAGGTGGGACATTACGTTGCAGTTGCACAGGATGTTGGTGGTTGGTGAGATCTTTTCTGGAGTACTGTGTCCAGTCTGGTCACCCTGTTATAAGAGGGATATTATTAAGCTGTAGAGGGTTCAGAAGACATTTGCCAGGATGCTGCTGAGAATGGAGGGCTTGAGTTATATGGATAGGCTGGGACTTA
>NW_025167797.1:0-1704 GCF_004010195.1 Chiloscyllium plagiosum | reverse complement strand
AGATGGGATAAAGGGACAAGGAGTGACAGATATGGTTAAATTTAGATAAATACGAAGTTTTGCAGTTTGGGAAGGCAAATCAGGGCAGAAATTATACACTTAATTGTAAGGTCCTGGGGCGTGTTGTGGATCAAAGGGACATAAGGCTGCAGGTACATAGTTCCTTGAAAGTGGAGTCGCAGGTAGACAGAGTGGTGCAAAACACATTTGGCACATTTGCCTTAATCAGTCAGAGCATTGAGTATAGGAGTTTTGGTGGCATGTTGTATTTGTACAGGATGTTGGTGAGGCCACTTTAAGAAAACTGCGTACAACTCAGTTGCAGAACTGGAGGTTTGAGCTTCAGGGATAGGTTGATTAGGTTGAGGTGTTTCCCCTGGAGTGTCAGAGGCTGAAGGGTGACATTATAGAGGTTTATAGAATCATCAGAGGCATGGATATTCTGAACAGCCATGATCTGCTCCCCAGGATAGGAGAGTCCAGAACAAGAGGGCATAGGTTGAAAATGACAGGGCGAATAATTTAGAATGGACCTGAAGGTAAATGTTTCACACAGAGTGTGTACAGAAAGTGCTGTCAGAGGAAGTGGTGAAGGCGGCTACAATCACACATTTAAAATGTATCTAAAAGAGGAGGGATATTGGCCAAATGCTGGCAAATGGGACTAGGTCCGATTTGATATCTGATCGGAGTGAACAGATTGGACTAACGGGTCTGTTTCCGTTCTGCATGACTATCAGATTCTATAAGAGGGATGGCGAAATATTCTGAAAGGACCTTTCAAGTGGGAATTCTCTTCACTGGAAGTTTATCGTGCCTCTATGTTCACATGGACTGAAAGCTGTTTAATTAAATATTTGACAGGGAAATGAGTCACGGGTAATAGTGTACAGACAGGAAAGTGGGGCTGAGTCCACAATCTTAGTGCCTGGTGGAGAAGGCTCAAAGTATCTAATGTCCCACTCCTGCTCCTCAGTCCCATGTTTCTGTATTCCATCCAGCACTGCATACCTGCTAGATAGGAGAGGTTGGAGGCCACTTACTCGTATAACCTGTTGCACAGAAACAGAGGAGACCATTCAGCATCTCAAGACTGTTACACACGCTTTGAAGTGATTTGGGAAATGCAATTGGAAAATCCAGGCACGGGTATGAAAGAGGCCCCTCATCTCTCTTTACAGAGCTTCCCCTATCTGCAACTTGTGCTTCATTTGTTGGTCATGTTTAGACCCAGATTCACTGAGAATACAGCCGACACATCTCACCCAGAGTTAGCTCACAAAATCCTCTGGTCTCCCTGCCTGCAACATTCCACAACAGACATTCATGAAAATAACACCCACTAACTTTCCAAGAACAGAATGTGAGAACATCAGAAACAGGAACAGGTCGTTCACTCCCCAAGCCTGCTTTGCCATTCACTAAGATCATGACTGATCTGCTCTCTGTCTCAAATCCTCTTTCATACCCAATTTATCATTGCCCTCAACTCCCTGACAGATCAATAGTCATCTACCTCCTCTTCAAATACTTTCAGTCATATTGCTCCCCAACACTCTTGAGAAGAGAAATCCTGACATTCAATCCCACCTGTTTGAAGAAAACACTTGCTGCTCCTATATCATGGTTTGTTGATATGAAGAAAAGAGGTTGAGACAAGGGTTCAGGTTCAAATGACTGGCCCTGATATCAAGGCAGTGGTTG
>NW_025167796.1:0-1704 GCF_004010195.1 Chiloscyllium plagiosum | reverse complement strand
AGGCTGCAGGGTCCCCAAGCAGAAAATGAGGTGCTGTGTTTCCAGCTTGTGCTGAGCTTCACTGGAACACTGCAACAAGCCCGAGAAAGAGGTTGGCCAGGGAACAGAGTTGGGTGGTAAAGTGGCAGGCAACTGGAAGCTCTGGGTGAGTTTTGTTCTACGAGGCAGAGACCACATTGAATATTGTCGACTGGAGTGTGAACTGTAGGTGCTGCTTCACCTGGAAGGTATGGTTTGGCACTTGGATTCTGAGGAAGGAAAAGGTAAATGAGTAAGTGTTACACCTTCCGCGGTCGCAAAGGAAGGTGCTGGGGTGGGGCTGGGGGGGAATGTTGAGAGTGAAAGAGGTCCGATGTTGTCTGAGAGGGGACGGTCCCTGCAGAAAGTGGACAAGGGAGGGGTGGGGAATATGTCTGATGGTGGCATCTTGGAGTGGGTGGAAATGAGAGCTGATGATCTCTATTCTGCATGCAAAAGTCACCATGAGCTTGCTACTTTACCACCCCACTCTGTTCCCTGGCCAACCTCTTTCGAGGGCTTGCTGCAGCTTTCCAGCAAAGATCAGCATAAGCTGGAAGAACACCACCTCATTTTCCGCTTTGGAATCCTGCAGCCCTCAATACAGAGTTTAATAATTTTAGGGCCTGAACTCCCCCATGTCCTGACTCTTACCCCACACACCAGGCCATGTTTTCACAATATCCATGGTTATGCACTAACAATCTCCATTAAAAGTTATTTACCCTCCAAGCCAGATAGTTACTCAGAACTGGTCTTCGCGCTCTATCCTGACCTATCATTTCCCCCGTACATCCTCTCTACATCACCCCTCCCCCACTCTACCGTCTGCACATAAACTGACATTTTCCTACTATCAGTTCTCAGGACTGGTCACCGGATCCGAAACGTTAACTCTGGTTTCTCTTCACAGATGCTGCCAGACCTGCTGGCTGTTCCAGCATTTATTGTTTGTTTCTGATTTACAGCAACCGCAGTTTTTTTATTCTAATTTAGCAGGAGTTTCTTATTCAGATCTGGCAGCCTACACCATGTGTTTATAAATCCTCCTAGTCCATACTAACTCCATTTCTCTCCCACTCCCTTCACTCTGAGTCCCCCCTCACAATGACGCGGCGCCTGCACAGCTCATGGTCACGTGTCATCTTGCTGGCGACAGCCCTTATTCACTCTCATTGGCTGAAGGACCACATTGACTCTCCACCTATTCGTCTGGAGCTGCCGTCAATCAGCCGCGCCACATTGTGAGGTGAGTGGTGGGATCCTCCCTCTCTCTGCCCTGGGATGAGATTCATTATTCACAGTGAATGGGACATTATCACAGAGAACAGAGGGTGAGGGCTATTTAGCCCATTGCGGCTGTACTCTCTACTTCTGGAGATGTTGCAAATCTGTCCCAACTCTCCTCCCATTTTTTCCAAAGCCCTCCAGATCTTCCCTCAAAGTTAAATTCCAAATATTTTTGACAGTAACGACTGAATCTGCATCCAGCTGCCGTTCAAACGGTTCCAGATGCTCAGAACTTGTTCATTAAAATAATCTTCACATTTTCCCTCTGCATTACTTGCCAATTACCTGAAAGTAGTTGCCATAAATTGTCTCAAAATTAATAATTTTCCCTGTCTCTCTGTAAATTAAATATCCTGAAACAAGTCTGCTCTGGGACGAAATCAGTGCTTAACCTTC
>NW_025167795.1:0-1704 GCF_004010195.1 Chiloscyllium plagiosum | reverse complement strand
TGAAAGTGGATAAATCCCCAGGACCTGATCAGGTATACTCTAGAATTCTGTGGGAAGCTGAGGAAGTGATTGCTGGGCCTCTTGCTAAAATATTTGTATTATCATAGTCACAGGTGAGCTGCCAGAACACTGGAGATTGGCTAACGTGGTGCTACTGTTTAAGAAGGATGGTAAAGAAAAGCTAGGGAACTATAGACTGGTGAGCCTGACGCCAGTGGTTGGCAAATTGTTGGAGGGAATCCTGAGGGACAGGATGTAAATGTATTTGGAAAGGCAAGGACTGATTAGGGATAGTCAACATGGCTTTGTGTGTGGGAAATCATGTCTCACAAAATAGATTGAGTTTTTTGAAGAAGGAGTCACAGGTAGATAGGATAGTGAAGAAGGTGTTTGATATGCTTTCCTTTATTGGTCAGAGTATTGAGTACAGGAGTTAGGAGGTCATGTGGCGGCTGTATAGGACATTGGTTAGGCCACTGTTGGAATATTGCATGCAATTCTGGTCTCCTTCCTATCGGAAAGATGTTGTGAAAGTCGAAAGGGTTCAGAAAGGATTTACAAGGATGTTGTCAGGGTTGGAGGATTTGAGCTATAGGGAGAGGTTGAAAAGGCTATGACTGTTTTCACTGGAGCATCAGATGCTGAGAGGTGACCTTATGGAGGTTTATAAAATCATGAGGGGCATGGATAGGGTAAATAGACAAAGTCTTCTCCCTGGGGCGGGGAGCCCAGAACTAGAGGGCATAGATTTAGGGTGAGAGGAGAAAGATATAAAAGAGACCTGAGAAGCAACGTTTTCACTCAGAGGGTGGTACGTTTATGGAATGAGCTTCCCGAGGAAGTGGTGGAGGCTACTACAATTGCAACATTTAAAAGGCATCTGGATGGGTAAATGAATAGGAAGGGTTTGGAGGGATATAGACCAGGTGCTGGCAGGTGGGACTAGATTGGTTTGGGATATCTAGTCGGCATGGACAAGGGTCTGTTTCTGTACAGTACATCTTTATGACTCTATGACTCTAAGTAACAAAGGATTGATGAGGGCAGAGTGGTGGACGTGACCTATGTGGACCTCAATAAGACTTTTGTTGAGGTTTCCCATGGGAGATTGGTTATCAAGGTTAGATCTCATTGAATACAAGAAGAAATAGCCATTTTGATACAGAACTGGCTCAAAGGTAGAAGACAGAGGGTGGTGATGGAGGGTTGTTTTTCAGACTGGAGACCTGTGACCAGTGGAGTGTCACAAGGATCGGTGCTGGGGTCCACTATTTTTTGTCATTTATATAAATGATCTGGATTCGAGCATAAGAGGTATTGCTAGTAAGTTTGCAGCTGATGCACAAATTGGAGGTGTAATGGACGGTGAAGAAGGTTACCTCAGATTACAGCGGTATCTTGAACAGATGGGCCATTGGGCTGAAGAGTGGCAGATGGAGTTTAATTTAGATAAATGCGAGGTGCTGCATTTTGGGAAAGCAAATCTTAGCAGGACTTATACACTTAATGGTAAGGTCCTAGGGAGTGTTGCTGAACAAAGAGACCTTGGAGTGCAGATTCATAGCTCCTTGAAAGTGGAGTTGCAGGTAGATAAGATAGTGAAGAAGGTGTTTGGTATGCTTTCTTTTATTGGTCAGAGTATTGAGCACAGGTGTTGGGAGGTCACGTTGAGGCTGTACAGGACATTGGTTAGGCCACTGTTGG
>NW_025167794.1:0-1704 GCF_004010195.1 Chiloscyllium plagiosum | reverse complement strand
TCAGAAAGAGTGAAATGGTGTGTTTCAGGCTGTCGTTCACTTCCCGGTATGTCCCATGTGATGGTCCATGGACAGGGGTGTTTTAGAAGTTATGAGACACATCCTTGTAACTTGGTCTGTACCTGAATTTGTCCCTCTCCGGTGACCTTGCGATCAGTAACACGAGAAAGTCACTTAAGTAAAGGACCAGGCATCTAAATTGTGTGACAATGCTGTCACTGTTTTTTTTTTTAAATATTATTTTCTCCTTTTTAAAATAAGAGATCTTAAAGGCCAAACTGCCTACTGAAAACGGCTCAAGTAAATAACTTACGACACTTTTAGGGTTTATAATAAATAGCAGTAACAACGGCCTCGTAACCTATCCCCAGCTGCTACTTTCTCTGAAAACTGACTTGATGCTATTTCCTCCTGGATTGGAGAACTGTATGAAGTATGTATGTCTGAATGTTCCTTTTTACCAAGGGGTGTGTTTATGGAATGTTAGTATATTGGAACAGTTCATTTGTAGAAGGCATTATATCCATTATTCGGTTAAGGTTTCCAATAGTTAAATTATTCTAAATTCCTCTTCATTGTGTATGGATTTTCATTAGAGTGTTTAAATATATTGTGTTTTGCTTAATGGTGGGTGGGTTTGACTAGTAGCATCACATCTGGAACACCCAACTCACATATACCTTTAAAATAAGAAAAGGGTGGCATCCAAGTTACCCTCATAAACTAGTTTGAGGCAGTCTAGTTGGTCGATAGCAAACTGGGGACTCTTGTCTGGTTCTAAATCGGTCACACCAAATTGGGTTTAGAATTACAATCCCTACAGTCTGCAAACAGGCCATTCGACCCGACAGGTCCACACTGACCTTTCGAGGAGTAACCTACCCAGACCCATTCCTCTTCCCTAATATTTACCCCGAAAAGGATCCTAACCCACATACATCCCTGAAAACTATGAACAATTTAGCATGGCCGATTCACCTGACATGCACATCTTTGGATTGTGTGAGGAAACTAGAGAATCCAGAATAAGCTCATGCAGACACTGGAGATTATGCACGGGAGACTATTCGGTTCAAAGGTCGCATATAGTAGTTGTTAGTGTCTTTTGTTCCGGATGTTGAATTCGGTTGGTTTAAACAGTGTTTTGTGTATAAAGATTCTTTCAGCCACAAAGAGTTCTCTGGGTGTGGAAGAAGTAAACTTGGGGATTTTACAAAAGGTAATGAAGGCAAAGCTGTATGAATTGACAGACAAGCTGGAGTTGGGTTTGCTTTTGTCTGTGAGAAAATGAGAGATAATTACAGCTATAGTTCCGGAATTACATTGGACGGAAGCGCCATCAGACGCTTTCGAAATGGCTAGAATTCAATTTCAAATGAGTCACTTTGAACATGAGAAGGAATTGAAACAGTTTGAATTATGTTGAAAAGTAGAAATAAAAGAGAAGGAAATGAAGAAGAAAGAGAGGAAAGGCGAGAAGAAAAGCAAAGAGTTCCAACTTAAACAGTTAGCAATTAGAGAGGAAAGTTGACATAGAAGGCAGAGATCAAGGTAGATGGTAGGCTGGATGAGAAGGATTGTGAGGTTGAGCAACCCTGTAGTAGCCAATGGCCTAATGAGGTTCTGTTTAAATGCACCCAGGCATTATCTAAATTTGATGCGAAGGATGGAGAAGCCTTTGAATTTCATTTGAGAAAGTGGCTA
>NW_025167793.1:0-1704 GCF_004010195.1 Chiloscyllium plagiosum | reverse complement strand
CTGCAGCTTCCTATCAACTTAGAATCTGACACACCGTTCTCCCTGAAACTATGAAAGGGCACATTGGGAGGTCGGTCTTTATTAAGACAAACAGCGAATGCACCAGTGACACAATCAGATCTCGGGAGGCCTCCAATAACTGTTAACTCAGATGGAATTTCCACGTGCTGAATTGTAAACAATAATAATAACGTCTATAAAATTTTTTAAATGATCTTGAGGAAGGTACAGAATATTTGATTAGTAAGTTTCCAGATGAAACTAAAACTGGTGGAACAGCAGATAATGAAGGGGACTGCCAGAGATTGCATTAAAACATGGACACATCGGAGGTTCGGGAGGAGTAATGGCAAATGGAATTCACTGGATAAATGTGAGATGCTATATTGTGGAATGTCTAGTTCTGGAGTGAACTGTACTTTAAAAAAAAAGCCATGTGGGAAATTCTTTAACGGAGAGATGGGTGTTCAGGTCCATTTTATTCTGAAGGTGGCGACACAGCTTGATAGAGTGGCCAAACAGACATACAACATAGTTTCCTTCACTGGACGAGATATTCAGCACAAGCATTACCAGGTCCTGTTACAGTTGAATAGGACTTTGGGTCGGCTACATTTGCAATAATGCGTACAGTTCTGATCGCTTCATTTCCAAAATGATATGGCTGCTTTGGAGTTGATAGAGAGGAGGTTCGCCAAGATATTATCTGATATATAGGGAGCTAGCTATGAACGACCCGAGAGTATATTAGGATTAGTTTCAGTAAGAAGACAAAGTTTTAGGCGGTACCTGATCGAGGCATATGCAATCATGAGTGATATACAGAGGGTGGATAGCAAGAAGCATTTTCTCAGAGTGGGGGCCTTATTCAGAGATGTCATGATTTCAAGGTGATGGGGAACTGTGTAAGGGAAATATATGTAGAAGTTGTTTACCCAGCGAGTGGAAGTGGCAGACGCGGGCACGAAAACTGTAGTTAAGATGTTTCCAGACAAATTCATGAATGGGAAGTAAGCGGAGATGAAGGCTTTTGATGGAAGCTCTGCGTGTGTCTCAGAGTGACATGAGGAATCATTTACATCATAGAATCCCTACACTGTGCAACCAGGCCCTACAGTCCGTAAACTCTACAGGAAGCCTAACCCACGCAGGCATATTCTCCAAGTCAATTACTCTACATTTACCCCTGACTAATGGACGTAACCTACTCACATTGCCAGTCATTGTAAAACGAGGACAGACATTTCACTGACTTGAGTTTGAAACAATATTTTCACGGTTGGTGGAGTCCAGTCACCTCGCCCCATACCTGACATTTCACCAGAAATTTAAAAGCAAAGAAACCTCTGGCAAGACACGGTCAATTAAATCTTCTAGACTATTTCAGATTTCAACATAACCATGGCTGAATCTTCTGTTCCCACTTTCCCATCCAAAACCCGTTTATCCAATTCTCCCAACGAACGATATCTAACCACATTACATAAAAAATGTTCAGTTGGGCGGATGGCAGAAGCACACACCTGCACACCAGCGGACACTTAACAACGAGAGTGACTAATGCTCCAAACGGTCCTTCCGCTGTTTGCCAATGGGGAGATGTACAAATCTCTGTAGGTAACACGGACAGATGAACGTATTAACTGTAGCGGCTTTCATTAATATCAGAATTCTCAGCAGCATCTCCCACATCGCCACTCTGCT
>NW_025167792.1:0-1704 GCF_004010195.1 Chiloscyllium plagiosum | reverse complement strand
TTCCAGCATCTGCAGTCACTGTTTTTACCTAATTACCCAGATATACACACAAGAAAATATACACACCTCAGTGTACAATTCCACCCTCAGGTGACTGTCTGTGTGGTCAAAGTTAAAAATTACCCAGCACCAGGTTATAGTCCAACAGGTTTATTTGGAAGCACTAGATTTCGGAGCGCTGCCCCTTTAACAGGGAGCTACGGAGCAGGATCATAAGACACAAAGTCTATCGCAAAAGATCACAGTGTCATGCAACTGAAACAATTTTCTTCCTCAGAACATTTCCTGGATATCTATCTGGATTAATAGGCTACTGATAATACAACTCGGTCACTGCCTCCACCATATTGGGGGATATGCTGGGCCATGAGGTTACAGATTGTGCTGGAGGACAGTTCTGCTGCTGTTGGTGGCCCACAGTACCTCATGGATGCCCAGCCTTGAGTTACTAGATCAGTTTGAAGTCTGTCCCACTGAGCACAGTGACAGTGCCACACAACCCGATAGGGGGATTCTCAATGTGAAGGTGGGACTTTGTCTCCACACAGGCTGTGCGGTGGTCACTCTCACCGATACTGTCATGGACAGATACATCTGTAGCTGGCAGATTGGTAAGGATGGGGTCAGGTATGTTTTTCCCCCTTGTTGGTTCCCTCCCCACCTGCCGTAGACCCAGTCTGGCAGCGATGTCCTTTAGGACCCGACCAGCTCGATCAGTATTACTGCTGCTGAGTCACTCTCGGTGGTGGGACAGTGAACCCCCCCCACCCAGAGTACATCCTGTGTCCTTGTCACCCTCAGTGCTTCCTCTAAGTGTTGTTCAACATGGAGGGTACCGACTCATCAGCCGAGGGAGGATGGTACGTGGTAATCAGCAGGAGGTTTCCTTCTCCACGTTTAACCTGAAGCCATGAGACTTCATGGGATCCAGAGTCAATGTTGGAGACTCCCAGAGCAACTCCCTCCTGATGGTATCCCACTGCGCCACCCCCCTCTGCTGGGCCTGTCCTGCTGGTGGGACAGGACCTATCCCAGGATGGTGATGGTGGGGTCTGGGACATTGTCTGTAAGATAAGATTCGATAAGTATAACTATATCACAGTGTTCTTTGAGCAGGAGAAAATGAGGACTGAAGATGCTGGAGATCAGAGTCAAGAGTGTGGTGCTGGGAAAGGGAGGTGAGAGGGGAAATAGCTGGGGCCCTGACAGATATCTTTGTAGCATCCTTAAATACAGGGGAGGTGCCAGAGGACTGGAGGGTTGCTCATGTTGTCCCCCTGTACAAGAAGGGTAGTAGGGATATTCCAGGTAACTACAGACCAGTGAGCCTGATGTCGGTGGTGGGAAAGTTGCTGGAGAAGGTACTGAGGGAAAAAGTCTATTTATATTTGGAAAAGAATGG
Organism: Chiloscyllium plagiosum; assembly: GCF_004010195.1. Classification (NCBI taxonomy): domain Eukaryota; kingdom Metazoa; phylum Chordata; class Chondrichthyes; order Orectolobiformes; family Hemiscylliidae; genus Chiloscyllium; species Chiloscyllium plagiosum. Next base: position 302 of record NW_025167792.1, on the reverse strand, counting down.
GCTTATCAGTGAGAGGCAACATGGTTTGTGCGGGGGAGATCGTGCCTTACCAACTTAATAGAGTTCTTTGAGGAAGTGACCAAGTTGTTAGATGAAGGAAGGGCTGTAGATGTCAGAGACATGGACTTTAGTAAGGCATTTGATAAGGTTCCCCATTGGTAGATGATTGGAGAAAGTGAAGTCACATGGTAATATACATAAATGATCTGGAAGAGGGCACTGTTGGTCTGATCAGCAAATTTGCAGATGACACGAAGATTGGTGGACATTAGACAACAGACAGTAGGTGCAGGAGTAGGCCA
>NW_025167791.1:0-1704 GCF_004010195.1 Chiloscyllium plagiosum | reverse complement strand
CTCGGGTATTTTAAGCGGGAGTGTACTGATCTATAAAGGGAAGAAAGGGCAATTCCGCTTATGAATTTTGATGTAGAATAGGGGTGTTAGGGGTTACTGCCCCCGGGGAGCCACCAGGAACTCTTGATCAACTTGAAGGTGGGACCCTGTGGGGAAGAAGTAGTCTTCCTAGTAGATAAGGGGGTAGCACAGTCATCACTGAATTTTAAACCAAAGAAAGTAGGAATGTCAACATGGTCAATTACTGTTTCCGGGGTAAAAGGGGAAGGATTTACTGTTCCAGTATTTGAACCTATGATGATAGAAGTTCCGATGGATACAGTCACAGAGGAACTGTTGTATATCCCTGATATAGGAAGTAACTTACTAGGGATAGATTTAATTATCCTCTTAGGACTGGAGATTTGAATTCAGGGAAAAGAATGAGTTGTACAAATGGCAATGTTGACAGAAGATGTGGAGAGAGAGATAGACCCTATTATATGGGCGAAATAAGGGAATTGTGGAAAAATACAGATCCGTCCCCTAGAAATAACTTTAAAATGGAAAGGGGATTTTGTTTCTGAGCGACATTATCCCATTTCCGTAGAAGGTAAACGAGGACTGCAGCCAGTATTCGAGGGGCTACAGATGGACTGTTGGAGCCATGTATGTCTCCTTATAATATCCTAATTCTACCAGTGCGGAAATCTGATGGAACTTATCGATTGGTGCAGGATTTGAGGACATTGAATCGAATAGTACAGTTCAGGCACGCAGTGGTGCCAAATCCCTGTACGTTATAAAGTAAGATCCCTCATGACCACAAATGGTTTAGTGTGATAAATTTAAAGGATGCCTTTTAGGCTTGTCCCTTGGCGAAGGAAATTAGGAATTTGTTCGCCTTTGAATGGGAAGATCCCAAGACAGGACGAAAACAGCAATACCGGTGGATCGTGCTCCCCCAGGGGTTTACGCAATCCCCGAATTTATTTGGACAGATGTTAGAATAAATATTGGAGAAATTTAGCAGCCCCAAGGGAACTACCCTGTCCCAGTATGTAGACGACCTCTTAGTAACAGGAAAGAGAAGAGAAAGAGTAGTAGAAGCCACTAAAAAAAATGTTGAATTTCCTGGGTCAGCAGGAACTGCGAGTATCTAAAAACAAAATACAATATGTGGAGCGAGAAGTGAAATACTTGGGACATTTAGTTAGTGAGGGAAAGAGAAAGGTAATCCCGGAACAGTTAAAAGGAATAGTGGGGATTCCGTTGCCCAGGAATAAACGAAAATATCTTAATTGTTTGGGTTTAACTGGATATTGCAGATTGTGGATTGATTCTTATGCTCAAAAGACGAATAAATTAGATCTCAAACCATTAGAGGAGGAACCAAAGTGTCTGAGTTGAGAAGAGGAAAAAGAACTAGTTAAGAATTCAAAAGAGATCTGATCCATACTCCCCCATGTTAACCTTACCTTCTCTAGATAAACCTTTCCAGCTCTTTGCTACCGTTGATAAGGGAGCGGCTTTGGGCGTATTAACCCAGAGGTGGAGAGGAATAAAACAGCCAGTAACATATCTTTCGAAGCTCTTGGATCCAGTATCCCAGGGAATGCCTGAATGTGTGCAGGCCCTGGCTGCCACTGCATTGTTGGTGGAGGAAAGCAGAAAGCTTACATTTGGGGGAGCCCTAATAGTAAGTGCTCCACACCAAGTGAGAAT
>NW_025167790.1:0-1704 GCF_004010195.1 Chiloscyllium plagiosum | reverse complement strand
CAGGGGTCAGTGTCTGAGGGTCGGGTCAGTATCTGAGGGTCAGAGGTCAGTGTCTGAGGGTCAGAGAGCAGTGTCTGAGTGTCAGGGTCAATGTCTGAGGGTCAGGGGTCAGTGTCCGAGGGTCAGGGGTCAATGTCTAAGGGTCAGGGGTCAGTATGTGAGGGTCGGGGTCAATGTCTAAGGGTCAAGGGTCAGTGTCAGAGGGTCAGGGGTCAGTGTCTGAGGGTCAGAGAGCAGTGTCTGAGGGTCGGGGTCAATGTCTGAGGGTCAGGGGTCAATGTGTGAGGGTCAGGGGTCAGTATCTGAGGGTCAGGAGTCAGTGTCTGAGGGTCAGGGGTCAGTATCTGAGGGTCAGGGGTCAGTGCCTGAGGGTCAGGGGTCAGTGTCTGAGGGTCAGGGGTCAGTGTGAGTTATGGAATGGTTTCAGAGGATCAGGGGTCAGTGTCAGAGGGTCAGGGATCAGTGTCAGAGGGTCAGGGGTCAGTATCTGAGGGTCAGGGGTCAGTGAGAGTTAGGGAATGGTTTCAGAGCATCAGTGCTGGTGTCTAAGGGTGAAATCGCAGGAGGTAACTTGCTCAGGTGAGTTTATGACCAGCCTCTGAGCACCCTCCAGCTTTGAGTGGGGTCACAGTGTGCAGACCCATCCCTGACCCTGAGCTGGGTAGGGGGCTGTGGGTTAAGAAGGGTCTGGTTTCCTGCCCATGGCAGACTCTGATCCCAGGGAGGAGGGAACCCTTCAGGTTTGAGAGTGTGAGGGAAGGGAGGTTTCTCTGATAATGTTGATTTTCCTGTCACCCTTCTTGTCTAACCTGACCAGAGGGATGGTCACGATATTGGGTGGCGTGCCATGGCCCAGAGCCCAGTCTGTGTTACCACCACAGGAGGGGGCACGAGAGGGGACCACCAACAAACTAGACCCAACATTTACGTGTGCTAGCCTTTGTTACAAACCCTCTCACTCACAAACCTGCAATCCTTCTCCAGCTCCTTAAACTCAATCGGCCATAAGAAATACAAACAGGCCATTCGGCCCCTCGAGCCTGTTACGCCACTCAATAGGATCATGGCTGATCGACATTTCCCACGTTCGCTTTCCTGCCTTCTTCTGGTGACCCGTGATTGGACGACAGAACAGGCCATCCCTAACTGCCCTTGGACTGAGTGACTGGTTGGGCCATTTCAGGGGGAGTTAGTTGTCCAAACCCATTACTGGAATCCCAATGGATCCCAGAATAATGCTTTAAAATTAACACAGCAGAAGGTACTTGGAGCTATTAGTTTGTGGAAATGGTAATTATATCTCATTTAGTGTCATCTCAGTTTCCCAACAATGTAGGGATTGAGAACAATCAGACATCGAACCAACAACTGCAGAGAGAAACCCACAGGGCTCTTACTGATCCTTTTATCATTTCAAAGTAGTTTTAGTTGCCAATAATTATCTGAGCACGAATGCATCTGAAATTAAAGTGAGTGGGTGTAAACATTTCGAAGAATGTGCTGTGTTACAGCCTGAGTAATGATCTTCAGTTTCACACCATCCTCATTAATATCAGGAACCTTCCATTTCAGTACAAACCCCTCTCAGGGGCATTGAGACTCTGAATGTGGGCACAGTCCCCTCCTGGAGCAGTGTGTGTATACACACCCACACACACACGTAGACACACCCACACCCAAATAGACATACACAGACACACACAT
>NW_025167789.1:0-1704 GCF_004010195.1 Chiloscyllium plagiosum | reverse complement strand
CTGGCATGGTTCTGTCCACCGAAACGTTGTGGTGTTCTTCAGAACATCTGTTAACGCTGCCAGTACACTGTTAACGTTTGTAACAGACTTCCGACAGAATCCGCTGAGTCCTAAATATTCAAAGCACCTCTTTCTTTGAGGTTGGTCATGGAAATGTATCGACAGCCATCGTTATGTGTTCCGAGGGAAGGAGATAATCCTTCCATGACGGATGTTATGTCCAAGATCATCACCTTCGTTTTCATAAATTCCATTTTATTTGCTTTATCATCAATGAGCTCTGCCAACTGTACCAAGTAATCTTTCCAGAACTCATAAAAGGTCACAACATTGTCCAAATATACTGCACAGCTTGTTAAACTAACCGAAGCGCTTGTCATGAGACTGGAATGTGGCAGCAGCGTTCTCCATTCCGAAGGGCATCACTTTAAACTAATGTAGCAAATTTGGTGTTACATTGGAGAAATTTATTTTGCCGTCTCTACTACAGGTACATGCCAGTACCCACACAATAATTCCAATTTTGGTAGTGTAACCGGCTTGTCTGAAATTCTCGATACAGTTCTCCAACCTCGGAATTGGATATGAGTCCAATTTTGTAATGGCGTTGACCTTCCGACAATCCCTATAGAATCGTTGCGTCTCGTCCGTTTTGGGCACTAAGACGATTGGCAAACTCCACTCGCTCTGGCTTGCTTCAATGGTGTTCTCATCGAGCATGGCCTCCACCTTCATTTTGATCTGTCTGGCTTTCAAAACTTTAAGCCGATAGGGGTAGTATTTTATAGAACAGTATTCCCTTCATCTGCTTCATGTACAATAGCATTAGTTCTCTTCATCTGATTGTTACTTCGTTCCTTATGTTCCAACTCTTTTAACACCGTTCTACGCTCCTGAGACAGGTAGCTTAGCAATCTATCCCACTCCTCAAGGACTTCCTCATATTGAATCTATTCTGAGGTACTTCAAAATCCATACCATCTGGATTTGATTCCTCATTTTGCGCGCAGTAACAGTTTCTTCAGTTCTGTTTCTCTGCTTTCTGTTTTCAACGTCTTCACATGAAATACTTGATAGCTCCTTTTCATTGTCAGCATCTTTACCAAATAATTCACGTGACTCAAATTTTTCTCAATTTGATAGGGACCACTAAACGTGGCTTTGAAGATATCTGCTATCATTAGAAACAGTACTATCAATTTATCCCCTAAGGACACATCCAAGTCTCAGAAGGTTTAAACTTCCACCTGCTTCAATCAACACCGTGCCCTCTCTCGCTGCTGTACAACGAACTCTACTACTCGATGTAATCTCTCCATCCCGTCCGATACATAATCGAATTCTGAGATCTCTGACTTTGGTCCGACCAATTGTTCTTTAATTTCAAAGGGTCTCTCACTTTATGATCGAATATTAACTCAAACGGAATGAACTGAGTAGATTCTTTTGTGAGATCTAGAATGGCAAACAATACGAATTGGATGCTTTTATCGCAATTATTCGAGTAATCCTGACCATATCCTCTTGACATGATAACACTGGATTTAAAGTGCTGTATACCTAAGCTATCCATGGCCTCCTTAAACATCCTCATATTAAAATTGGACCCTTGGTTCGTCTGAATCTCCCTGGGCAGCCGATATCGTGTGATGAAAGCTGCTAACTCCTCTTCTACCGTTTTTGCACATAATACTCTGGAATGGA
>NW_025167788.1:0-1704 GCF_004010195.1 Chiloscyllium plagiosum | reverse complement strand
TCAATTCTCCCTCCGCCAGTTGTTGTTTTGTATTTTGCTACAACAGTCATAAGTGTCCAGGTGAGTGTAGGTTAGGTTGGTTAGCCATGAGAAATGCTGGGTTACAGGAATAGCGTAGAGGGTAGTATTGGTGGAATGCATGATGTGGCAAAAGGCCTGTTTCTGCACTGTAAGAATTTTATGATCCAATGCTCCATCCCATCTTTCTCTCTGGATGAAGTGAACTGTCACCAGATCAAATATCCCCTTCAATGGGTCAACGTTTGTTTCCTATTTGACAAAGCACTGCAAATGTTGCAGATCTGAGAGACAGCACAGAGATTGCTGGGAAACTCTGCAGGTCCGGCAGCATTTGTGGGGGAGTGAACCTTTTGGATCCAGTGATTGTTCTTAAGAGCTGAAGACTTCTGATTCTGCAGCTATCAGACCTGGTGAGTTTTACTACCAATTTCTTGTTTTGCTATCAGCCCAAATGCAGTTGGTGATGGTCACGGCCTTGTTGTTTGAGACAGCGCTGAACAGGGTAATGTGAATGGTGCAGCGTATGTACAATGTCAGCTGGAAAGTTACATTGGAAAATTAGGTCAGTTCTCTTTGGAGAATAGAAGGCTTAAACCACGTCTACCCTTGCCACCGCAAGAGTTGAAAGACGTTCACCTTCAACAACGACCTCACCTCGTTCCACCACACCAAAGGATCTTGACATATCCAGTCGAGATTTTCATGCTCATGCAACCACCTCATTTACTGTGTCTGTTGTTCTCGATGCGGTCTCCTTGACACTTGGGAGACAGGATGGGAAAACACAGACCGTTGTGGAGGACATTTCTGGGAAACAAGCACCAAACAATTCCACCGTGCTTGTGCTGATTACTTCATCTCCCCTTCCCACTCCAAGTGCATGCAAGTGCTGGGCATCGCCCACCATCAAAAACAAGCTACTCGATGAGTGGAGGAAGAATACCTCATTTTCCTCTTTGGGGCCCTCCGAACACTCGGCATCAACGTTAACTTCATCAGTTTCCTCATTTCCCCTCCATATCCTCCCATCACAGCTTAAACCATCCAACCCGGCACCGCCCTCTTGACTGTCCTACCTGTCTATCATCCTTTCCATCAATCAGCTCCACTCTCCGCTCTGATCTATCGCCATCACCCCGCAGGCCCCCTTTTTTCTCTGATCCCCTCATTCCTACCTTCTTCAATTCATTGTCTCAACTCTGCTCAACTTGGCCTTTCCTCTCCTGCTTCAAAGGTTCAGTACTAAACTTGGAGATTCAAGACAGAGACAACGAGAGACAAAACAATCTGCATGAGATAAAAACAAACATGGGCTGGATTCCATTCGCATTTTCCTGTTATTGTCCAGGCTGCAGAATTACGTTGTGTGTCACCACACGCAAAATTGTTTTTAACTCAGTATTAATGAGCGTCAGACATTCCTCCGTCTCATTTGCTGGCAGTAATGCACTGTACGCGAGACCATTCATCAAGTTTATTGCCACCGTTGCCCCCGCTCACAAGAGAATAGACCACCCAGTATTCGCTCCTCGTATAGTCCAGGGGTCTGCGAGTGTGTACGCATTCGAATTGCGTGGTATGTCACTTCTTTTCGGCAGCTCCTGGCATTTGGGGCGAACACTGTCGTGCCAGTACCAGTACCACGGGGTGGCAGCACCACTTCCATCCCAGGCGTTGGTGGTT
>NW_025167787.1:0-1704 GCF_004010195.1 Chiloscyllium plagiosum | reverse complement strand
GACCTGACCCTGTTACAGACATGGCGACCTGACCAGTTACAGACACAGTGACCCGACTCTATTACAGACACAGCGACCTGACCCTGTTACAGGAACAGCGACTTCACCCTATTACTGACACATCGACCCGATCCTGTTACAGACACAGTGACCTAACCCTGTTACAGACATAGTGACCTGACCATGTTACAGACACAGTGACCTGACCTTGTTACTGACACAACGACCTGACCCGGTAACAGACATAGCAACCCGACCCTGTTACTGATACAGCGACCTGACCATGTTCCTGACACAGCAACCTGACCCTGTTACAGACACAATGACCTGGCCCTGTGACAGACACAGCAACCTGACCCTGTTACAGACACAGTGACCTGACCCTGTTACAGACACAGCAACCCGACCCTGTTACAGACACAGACCTGACCCTATTACTGACACAGCGACCTGACCCTGTTACAGACACAGTGACCTGACCCTGTTACAGACACAGTGACCTGACCCTGTTACAGACACAGCGACCCGACCCTGTTACTGACACAGTGACCTGACCCTGTTACTGACACAGCGACCCGACCCTGTTACAGACACAGCAACCTGACCCTGATACAGACACAGTGACCTGACCCTGTTACAGGCACAGCAACCCAACCCTGTTACAGACACAGTGACCTGACCCTGTTCCAGACACAGTCACGTGACCCTGTTACATACACAGTGACCCGACCCTATTATTGACACAGCAACCTAACCCTTTTACAGACACAGCAACCCGACCTTTTACAGACACTGTGACCTGACCCTGTTATAGACATAATGACCTGACCCAGTTACAGACACAGTGACCCGACCCTATTCCAGACACTGCGACCTGACCCTGTTACATACACAGCGACCTGACACTATTACTGACACAGTGACTTCACCCTGTTACAGACACAGCAACCTGACCCTATTACAGACACAGCGACCTGACCCTGTACAGACATATCAATCCGACCCTGTTACTGACACAGTGACCTGACTCAGTTACTGATACAGTGACCTGACCCTATTACAGACACAGTGACCTGACCCTGTTACTGACACAGTGACTTGACCTTGTTACAGACACAGTGACCCGACCCTGTTACAGACACAGCAACCTGACCCTGTTACTCACACAGCGACCTTACACTGTTACTGACACAGTGAACTGACCCTGTTACAGACATGGCGACCTGACCCAGTTACAGACACAGTGACCCGACCCTATTAGAGACACTGCGACCTGACCCTGTTACATACACAGCGACCTGACCCTATTACTGACACAGCGACCTCACCCTGTTACAGACACAGTGACCTGACCCTGTTACTGACACAGTGACCTGACCCTGTTACAGACATGGCGACCTGACCCAGTTACAGACACAGTGACCCGACTCTATTACAGACACAGCGACCTGACCCTGTTACAGAAACAGCGACTTCACCCAATTACTGACACATCGACCCGATCCTGTTACAGACACAGTGACCTGACCCTGTTACAGACATAGTGACCTGACCCTGTTACAGACACAGTGACCTGACCCTGTTACTGACACAACGACCTGACCCTGTAACAGACACAGCAACCCAACCCTGTTACTGATACAGCGACCTGACCATGTTCCTGACACAGCAACCTGACCCTGTTACAGACGCAACGACCTGGCC
>NW_025167786.1:0-1704 GCF_004010195.1 Chiloscyllium plagiosum | reverse complement strand
CTTTCCTTGTGTTGCTCTGGGATTGAAATTACAAGCAGAACGGGTACATAGCCTTTCCCACTTTGAGGCGTGAAACTTTGATTCCTCCAAGCTGAGTAAATGGTTTGAAGCACTTTTCACAGTCAGCGCACTGAATCTCCCTCACTCGATGTCTCAGTATTCTTCCTGCCACAGGACTGTCCAAAATCTCTCAAACAAACAAAAGCAAACATGCCTTCTTGATTGGAATGGCTGCTGATATTCAACTCCCAATGAATCAAGTGGCTCTGTCAGAAGTTGATGTATCATTTGTTTTCAGATTTTTTTCTGCACGTCTTCCTGCAAAGAAAAATCACAAAATAAGTGATCACTGTCAGTACAGTTAATGAACATAACATTGGTGGCAATTCCTGCAGATTGAGAGATGTCTGCTGATCACATATTATCCAGGCCACAGAAACCTGAAAACCCTCATGCAGCCAGATCGGCTTAGCTGTGCATAGACGAAAACTTCATTTCAGTGACAATAACATGGAACAAACTGCCTACAAAGATGCTGGAAATGGAGCTGAATCAATGATATGAAAATGAAATGTTAAGGCTGCTTGAGAAAAGAAAGGCAGTAAAATTGCTGAATGACTTCCTGCTGACCTATTAAATAAAACATTATGACAAAAAAAGGACATAACTCCATTACTACATTAGAAGGTGAATAATAATTACAAAGAAACGTTTTCAACAGTCAACAATATCAGATATACACAATATAGAACAAAGAACAAAGAAAGTTTACAGCCCAGGAACAGGCCCTTCAAGCTTGAGCCGATCCAAATGTCCTGTCTCAACCTATCGGTCAATTCCTTAGCATCTGTATACCTCTCCTCCCCACCCACTCATGCATTTATCCAGACGCATCTTAAATGAATCTTCCGTGCCCACTTCGACTCCGTCTGCTGGCAACGCGTTCCAAACGCCCACCACCCTTTGTGTGAAGTAAAGCACGTATTCTCTTTGAATAGGTGCTGCCCTTGCCGCGGTCATTGAAACGGTATCTCGTTTAATGAAGCTGCTTTTTGAGAGTATTGACTGGCCGTTTTTGCACAAGGGAGTGTAAGAAACAAGGGCTCGTCCGGGATTTCTCACATGCCCACGCACCAGATGGCCCGAAGCGAGAATCATACCCCTAGACCAATGACCCACAGGTACCAGACGTCCTACATTTTTTTGAGCAATGTGCCAATCCCTTAAATGCTGCTCAGTTCCTTGAGAACCTAACCTTTTAGTTGTGAACATGAGGAAAGAAGCAATCCTTTTCTAGGGTGCAAACTGTATACGTGCAAAATGAGGGAATACACAAGGAAAATAGCTTTAAGAGAGATAGAAAGTATTTGAGCACCTTTGGAGTGTCTGCTCCCTCCCTGGATTCACTCCAGTTGCTCCAAGTGAACAGTGTTTCACCCACCCCTACCTCCCCTTCCCCCTCGCTGCTGGAGGATGGTATATGGAAAGGGGGAGACATTGCTTTGCTCCCAGATGTTGCCCAGAGGGAGGGAGTTTCACTCTGAAACTGACAGGGCTGCATCCGCATTGTGACGTCACAATGGAAGGCGGGCCGGACAGCTGTCCTGCAGTTGAGGCACGTGTGGAGGGGAGGGCACTTTGCAAATCCCACTCTCCTCCAAGTCAATGCACTTTGAGTTCAAGCAAAGCAAGGGGTTTAAATAT
>NW_025167785.1:0-1704 GCF_004010195.1 Chiloscyllium plagiosum | reverse complement strand
AACACCCAAAGAAATCCCACGCAGGCACGGGGAGAACGTGCACAGATAGTCCTCCGAGGTTAAAATCATACCCCGGTCCCTGATGCTGTGAAGTAGCAGTGCGAACCACTGAGAAAACATGCCATTTCACTGTATCCACTGCATTGACATCCTGCCTAAATTTCTGTGCGCTGGAGTGGGCAGAGCTCAGGTTTAACCCAATGCAAGTCTTCTGATATTCAAGAGTTCAAATCTGGGCTGTTTCCCCCAGCGGTGTCTCAAGCGCTGATTTATACAAGTTAAATAACATTCACCTTTCCTTTGCATTCCATTCGACTCTGGATGGCTTATATTTGACAAACCTGCTCAACGCTCCCAGTCACTTTCCAAAAAAGAAGTATACACCGCCAAGTCTTGATGTTAAGTCTCCACCAGAATTCAGCCACTTAATTTATATTATCTCTCCCAAAACAAATGAAGCTTACTTACTTCAAATATTATCTGCCATTTGCCTGCACATTTCACTAGTTAAAGGGGTAAAATGCACACGAACATATCCCACTAATTGACTGTGAATAGGGGCAATATTTGTAACACTGAAATCAGCCTTCATTTAAAATAAGGAGAACAAATAGGCAGAGACGTGGACATTTCACGGACTGATTTTTTTTTAAAATCAGGGGATAAAGCTTTGCTTAGTTTTCAATGCTGAATGAGTCTGCTGTTGGCATGAACACACCCAACAATATTGGATTAGAAGGAGGACATTCATCTGGTCTGTCCGACAGGAACAGGAGGAGTCCATTCAACTCCTTTTCCAGCATGATCCCTGGGAAAACGAGGCCATTCAGCTCCTTTCAGGCCTAATACTTTGGTACAGGAGGCCATTCAGCTCTGATTTCTCTGCATAGATGGTGGCAGATGTGTTGATTTCTTCTAGGAATTTGTTTCTGTTTCTGATTAAGAGCATTAACAGTTCTTATAGCTTTTACTCAGCCCATTGTCTAGTCTGTGACACAGGAGGAGCCTCTTACAGAGGTAGAGAGGATGGCCGGCAGAATTATCGCTGAACTGGTTAGCCAGGTCACCCAGGCATGTTCTCGGGACCCCAGTTGAAATCCCACTGTAGCAGATGGTGAAGTTTCAATTCAACGTGCGTCTACAATTTAAGAGTCTAATGATGAACCCCCAGTCGCTTGTCGATTCGCTGATGCCTTTTCGAGAGGTCAGGCCTATACGTGACTCCAGACGTACAACAATGTGTTTCACACATAACAGTCCTCGAGGCAATTTAGTATGGGCAATAAATGCTGATGCTGGCCAGCGATGCCCTCATCTTGTGACTGAATTTAAAAAAGAAACATTCTTGAGAATGACACAGAGGAAATGGAAGAAGCACTTTCGCCCATTCTGAATTGGTAAAGAAGAAGAGCAGAAGGCCTTTCAATCCCACTCCTGAGCACAAGAATAGCAAAAGGGCATAACGTCAGTCCATACTGTTCTACATGACAAAGCACAGGCAGGAGGTAAAGGGAAGGCATGAGGAGTAGGATATTATGGGGTGTAATGACAACTGGTATGTGAATGAGAGAGCAGTCGGTGAGGTGGGAAGAGGTAGTCCTGGGAGACGGTGCAACATGGATGCACCTGATTGTGTGAATGGACGCAGTGAGCGCCAACGTTCAATGATGGTGTCTGGAAATTTGAAGAGAGGACTGTGACCAT
>NW_025167784.1:0-1703 GCF_004010195.1 Chiloscyllium plagiosum | reverse complement strand
ATCTGATCTGTTAATCTTGGGAACATTTTGCCCACTGTATCAGATGTTAGTACTGCTGTTTCGAATATAACCAGTCAAGTGCGGTAGCTTTAATGGATTGTCATCAGGTTTCGGTACATATGGTTCCGACCCTATTATGTTCACCCGGACTCGCCGTTGACCCATAGATCAGCTTGATGGTAATGGTAGGCTGAGGGATTATCCTGGGGAAAATGTTACGGATTGTAGTTGAATACAATTCTGCTGCTGCTGTGATTCTACCGCACCACATGAATGCCCACTTTGAGCTCCAATATGTTCAATTCAATTCTACTGACTATCCTCCAGTTCACACCATGACCCATTCATCCATCAGCCATGTACTCAGTCTCTTAAACTGGTTTCTGATGTGGTAACACTTCCATTTTCCTATTCTCATTCTGCTCTCACTGGTGTCACGCCTCCAATTTGTTACTTTACTCAAACCCCTTCATAGACGCATCTGAACCTTTTCCATTCACCCAATGCCATCTTCTGTGTTTGATGTGAATGTGTTCCCCTCTGTTTCTCTCCCTGACCATGATTAAGAGCTCTGCAGTGTCAGTGATGCCAGCCTTATGCGGTTTCAGATCAAGAAATTTGTGTTCCTTGCATTATCGGTCACTTCCCAGTGCACGGCGTTCCGTGTTCGACAGGGCGTTTGAGCAGCTTTAACACACGTCTGTGGAACTTGTTCAAAAACAGAAATTGCTGACGAAACTCAGCAGGTCTGGCAGCATCTCGTGCAATGAAAGCAGAGTTAATCTTTCAAGTCCAGTGACCCTTCTACAAAGCTCCCATTTTTTCCAGCACTTTTTGCATTTTCATTTCCATTATCCATAGTTGTTTGTTTAATTGAAAATTTGTGCTGAACCTATTCATTTCTCGAGAAACTCAACAGGCCTGGTATCATCTGCAGAGACAGAGAAACAGAGTTAGCATTTCAAGTCCGGTATGACAGTTCTGCAGAACTGAAAAGGATTGGAAAATGAGCTTTATAATCCCTTGACAGATGTGGGGAGTGGGTTGACGGGTAAAAGAGGGTGTGGCAAAAGATAAACATGCTTTTAGTAGTGGTGAACGAGAAGAACATGTGAAGTAGCCTAATAATTAAAATGTGAATGGGGAAAAGGGGTTCTATCTATTGAGTGAACGATAAAGAAGATACAACTACACAAGGTCATAGGAAGGCCAGGAGGGAGAATGTACGGAAACTGCAGAATAGTTATAATGGGGTTAGACTGTGAAGTTGTGAAATTGTACATTAAATCCTCCAGAATATAGCGGACGAAAGTGTAAAGTGAGTTGTTACTCGAGCTTGGGTTGTGCTTCCTTGGAACATTGCAGCAGCCCAGGGCTGAAATGTTAGCATGAGAGCAAGGTAGGTTATTGAAATGGGAAGCAATGAGAAGGTCAGGATTATTTCCACAGACAGAGTGGGAGTGTTCCTCAAAGCAATCTCTGTTTGGTCTCGCCAATATAGAGAGACTGCATTGTGAGCAGCAATGATAGGAGACCAGACTGAAAGTTTACAAGTGAAATGCTGCTTCACCTGGAAGGTATGTTTGGTTCCTTGGGCAGTGAGGAGGGAAGAGGTGAATGAACAAGTGTTACAGCTTCTGCAATTGTATGGGAAGGTGCCATGGGGGAGAGGGGAAGTGTTCTGGGTGATGGAGGGGACAGAG
>NW_025167783.1:0-1703 GCF_004010195.1 Chiloscyllium plagiosum | reverse complement strand
GGTTTGTATGAGCTGTAGGAGTACGGAGAGCTGAAGACGGGAAAGATTCAGAATAATCGGGTCTGGCGATTTAATATCATCCTGCCTGAGGGTTTCAGCAGCAGATGGAGATTGGTGATTGTGTTTAAGGTGGAAGTACTCTGCCTTGGGAATGTCATTGGAAGCTCGGCTTAGGCTCAACCAGGGATTTGCTGCCAGCAGAGGAAACCGCCTGATTCAGACTCAGACATTTCCCAGGGAGAGGAAACAGTTCTGACAAAAAGCAGAAATCGCTGGAGAAACTCAGCAGGTCTGGCAGCACCAGTGACCCTTGTCCAGAACTAGAAGCAGCTCAGAGAAGGTGGTGTTTATGCTGATAATGGGGTCAGAGTTGTGAGAGTAAAAGAGTGAGCAGATAGGTGGAGAGGGAGCTTAGAGAGAGAGAGAGAGAGAGTGAGAAAGGAAACAGTAGACAGCAAAGGGATTGTTGACAAAAGGCCAGAGCAGATGACAAGCTCGATAGCTGATAATGGGGGCTGTGAGTGGACGTAATTTGGATGATTGTACTGAAAGCAACCCATTTCATGAGAGCTTAAAAATGTGTTGCTGGAAAAGCGCAGCAGGTCAGGCAGCATCAAAGGAGCAGGAGAATCGACGTTTCGGGCATAAGCCCTTCAATTCTGAAGAAGGGCGTATGCCCGAAATGTCGATTCTCCTGCTCCTTTGATGCTGCCTGACCTGCTGTGCTTTTCCAGCAAAGGCCAGAGCAGATGACAAGCTCGATAGCTGATAATGGGGGCTGTGAGTGGACGTAATTTGGATGGTTGTACTGAAAGCAACCCATTTCATGAGCGCCCCTGGGATTGTTGGGGTAGATAATAGACAACAAAGAGGTGTTCTTGGTACAAATTGTTAAACTCAGTGTTGAGTCCTGAAGGTTATAAGATCCCCAAGTGGAAGATGGGGTGTTGCTGTCCCAGCTGGCATTGAGCCTTTCAGGAGTATTGCAGCAGGATGGAGACAGAAATGTTGGCATGGCAACACGGTGATCTGTTGAAGTCGTAGGCAATGAGAAACTCAAGGAGTTAATTCAGTGGCTGCGGAATGGGGTACGTGGCTGGGTCTGAGGCCAGTGGCTTAGATCTTAAGGCGTTTGGATGAGTTCGACCAAAGGATCTGTTTCTGTGCTGTATGACTCTATGATTCGATAAATTGATAACAAAGCCATCTTTGGTGAGGTAGGGGGAAGTCATTCACACCCAGATATGGTCAGGTTATTAGCTGTGAATCCAGCATGAGGTCTGTGTGCATGTGAAACTTACCACCTGCATTCATTTGTATGGACCTTGAACATGACCCAGAATATCGTGGATAGCATTAAGAAAAACTTTGAGAAGCTGCACAGCTTCCTTTACAAGGAGGAATCTACCCTGCTTCAGCAGCTAAAGGAGGAGGTGAACCTACAGAGTCATCAGTTACAGCAGTAGATCGATCAGATCCCCAGAGATCTGTTGTCACTGGATGTCAGCATCAAGACGATGGAGGAGGAGAGAAGCCAGCAGGACACATTACCTTCCTATTGGGAAACCGAGCTGCATTCTCTCACCTTTCCGGGGACAGATTCCAGTTGGGGTTGTTAGCGGCCTGCAAACTGTCAGCCAAAATATAAAGACCAGTGGCCCATAGACATCGTGGGCGGCACAGTGGTTAGCACTGCTGCCTCA
>NW_025167782.1:0-1703 GCF_004010195.1 Chiloscyllium plagiosum | reverse complement strand
GCCTGTATTGTACTCTCTCTCTGACATCTCTCCTGCCACAGCCTGTATTTTACTCTCTCTCTCTGACATCTCAAATGTCACAGCCTGTATTGTTCTCTCTCTCTCTCTCTCTCTGACATCTCTCCTCTCACAGCCAGTATTGTACTCTCTCTCTCTATCTGACATCTCTCCTAACACAGCCTGTATTGTACTCTCTCTCTCTGACATCTCTCCTGTCACAGCCTGTATTGTACTCTCTCTCTCTGACATCTCTCCTCTCACAGCCTGTATTGTAATCTCTCTCTGACATCTCTACTGTCACAGCCTGTATTGTACTCTCTCTCTCTGACATCTCTCCTGTGACAGCCTGTATTGTACTCTCTCTCTCTGTGACATCTCTCCTCTCACAGCCTGCATTGTACTCTCTCTCACTCTGACATCTCTCTTCTCTCCGCCTGTATTGTACTCTCTCTCTGACATCTCTCCTGTCATAGCCTGTGTTGTACTCTCTCTAACTGACATCTCTCCTCTAACAGCCTGTATTGTACTCTCTCTCTGACACCTCTCCTGGCACAGCCTGTATTGTACTCTCTCTCTCTCTCTCTGACATCTCTCCTGTCACAGCCTGTATAGTACTCTCTCTCTCTGTGACATCTCTCCTCTCACAGCCTGCATTGTACTCTCTCTCACTCTGACATCTCTCTTCTCTCCGCCTGTATTGTACTCTCTCTGACATCTCTCCTGATACAGCCTGTATTGTACTCTCTCTCTGTGACAGCTCTCCTCTCACAGCCTGTATTGTATTCTCTCTCTCTCTGACATCTCTCCTCTCACAACCTGTATTGTACTCTCTCTCTCTCCTGTCATAGCCTGTATTATACTCTGTCTCTCTCTCTCTCTCTATGACATCTCTCCTCTCACAGCCTGTATTATCCTCTCTCTCTCTGTCTGACATCTCTCCTGACACAGCCTGTATTGTACTCTCTCTCTCTCCTGTCACAGCCTGTATTATACTCTCTCTCTCTCTCTGACATCTCTCCTCTCACAGTCTGTATTGTACTCTCTCTCTGACATCTCTCCTGACACAGCCTGTATTGTACTCTCTCTCTCTGACATCTCTCCTGACACAGCCTGTATTGTACTCTCTCTCGCTCTGACATCTCTCCTGTCACAGCCTGTATTGTACACTCTCTCTGACATCTCTCCTCTCACAGCCTGTATTGTACTCTCTCTCTTTCTCTTTCTGACGTCTCTCCTGTCACAGCCGGTATTCTACTCTCTCTCTCTCTCTGTCATCTCCCCTGTCAATGCCTGTAATGTACTCTCTCTTCTCTCTCTGACATCTCTCCTCTCACAGCCTGTAATGTACTCTCTCTTTCTCTCTCTCTCTTTCTCTGACATCTCTTCTCTCACAGCCTGTATGTACTCTCTCTCTCTGACATCTCTCCTGTCACAGCCTGTATTGTACTCTCTCTCTCTATCTGATATCTCTCCTTTCACAGCCTGTATTGTACTCTCTCTCTGACACCTCTCCTGACACAGCCTGTATTGTACTCTCTCTCTCTCTCTGACATCTCTCCTGCCACAGCCTGTATTTTACTCTCTCTCTCTCTGATATCTCTCCTCTCACAGCCTGTATTATACTCTCTCTCTCTCTGACATCTCAAATGTCACAGCCTGTATTGTACTCTCTCTCTCTATCTGACATCTCTCCTAACACAGCC
>NW_025167781.1:0-1703 GCF_004010195.1 Chiloscyllium plagiosum | reverse complement strand
GAGGACAGTGGTACACAAACCACCCCCTGATCAGGGACAGTGATATATAAACCACACCCTGATCGGGGACAGTGATATATAAACCACACCCTGATCGGGGACACTGATATATAAACCACCCCCTGATTAGGGACAGTGATATATAAACCACCCCTTGATTGGGGACAGTGATATGTAAGTCACCCCCTGATCGGGGACAGTGATATATAAACCACACCCTGATCGGGAACAGTGATATACAAACCACTCCCTGATCAGGGACAGTGATATATAAACCACACCCTGATCGGGGACAGTGATATATATGTCACCCCCTGATCAGGGACAGTGATATATAAACCACACCCAGATCGGGGACTGTGACATATAAACCACACCCTGAATAGGGACAGTGATATATAAACCACACCCTGATATGGGACAGTGATATATAAACCACACCCTGATCGGGGACAGTGATATATAAACCACACCCTGATCGGGGACAGTGATATATAAACCACACCCTGATTGGGGACAGTGATGTATAAACCACCCCCTGATCAGGGACAGTGAAATATAAACCAAACCCCAATCGGGGACAGTGATATATAAAGCACACCCTGATCAGGGACAGTGATATATAAACCACACCCTGATCGGGGTCAGTGATATATAAACCACATCCTGATTCAGGTCAGTGATATATAAACCACACCCGCATCAGGGACAGAGATATATAAGCCACACCCTGATCGGGGACAGTGACATATAAACCACACCCTGATCAGCGACAGTGATGTATAAACCACCCCCTGATCGGGGACAGTGACATATAAACCACACCCTGATCAGGGACAGTGATGTATAAACCACCCCCTGATCAGGGACAGTGACATATAAACCACAACCTGATCGGGGACAGTGGTACAAGATGATTAGGGGTTTAGATAGGGTCGACAGTGAGATCCTTTTCCATCGGGGACTGTGACATATAAACCACACCCTGATCAGGGACAGTGATATACAAACCACACCCTGATCGGCGACAGTGATATATAAACCACACCCTGATCGGGAACAGTGATATATATGTCATCCCCTGATCAGGGACAGTGATATATAAACCACACCCTGATCGGGGACTGTGACATATAAACCACACCCTGATCAGGGACAGTGGGATATAAACCACACCCTGATATGGGACAGTGATATATAAATCACCCCCTGATCAGGGACAGTGATATATAAACCAATCCCCGATCGGGGTCAGTGATATAAAAACCACACCCTGATCAGGGTCAGTCATATATAAACCACACCCCGATCGGGGACAGTGAAATATAGACCACATCCCGATCGGGGACAGTGGCATATAAACCACACCCTGATCAAGGACAGTGATATATAAACCACATCCTGATCGGGGACTATGATATATAAACCACACTCCGATCGGGGATAGTGGTATATAAACCACACCCTAATTGGGGACAGTGATATATAAAACACCCCCTGATCGGGGACAGCGATATAGAAACCACACCCTGATCGGGGACAGTGATATATTAACCACACCCCGATCGGCGACAGTGATATACAAACCGCACCCTGATCAGGGTCAGTGATATATAAGCCACACCCTGATCGGGGACAGTGAAATATAAACCACACCCTAATCGGGGACTGTGATATATTAACCACACCCCGATCGGCGACAG
>NW_025167780.1:0-1703 GCF_004010195.1 Chiloscyllium plagiosum | reverse complement strand
CGCAGGAGATGTGTGAAAAAACTAAATGTTTTGTGTTAGTGTTTACTGTGGAAAAGTATATCGAAGATACAGAATCTGTGGAAATAAATAGCGACATCCTGAAAATGACCATATTTCATAATTTGGACGTTGCATACGCATCAAGGGGGATACATCCCCGGGACCTGATCATGTGTACCCAGAACTTTGTGGCACGTTAGGGAAGTGCTGAACTATTTGTCTCATCAACAGACAGGCGTGAGGTGCCAGAGGTTGGCTAATATGATGTCATTACTTAAGAAGGGTGGGAAGGAAAAGCCAGGGAACTGTAGACTGGTGAGCCTGATATCAATGGTGAGCAAGTTGTTGGAGGGATTCCTGAGGGACAGGATTTATATGTACTCGAAAGGCAAGGACAGATGAGGGACAGGCAGCATGGATTTCTGCATGGGAAATTGATTCTCCCTAACTTGATTGCAGTTTTTGAAGAAGTAGCAAAGAGATTGATAATCGATGAGCTGTGCACATGATCTATGTGGACTTCAGTATGGCATTCAACAAGGTTTCCCATTGTCGACTGGTTAACAAAGCTAGATCACATGGAATACAGGGAGAACTAGCAAATTGCATAGAGAACTGGCTTGAATGCAGAAGACAGAGGATGGTAATGGACGTTTGTTTTTCAGACTGGAGGCCTGTGACCAGCGGAGTGCCACAGGTTCAGTGCTGAGTCCACTGTTATTTGTCATTTATATAAATGCTTCGAATGTGAAGGTACAACGTACGGTTAGTAAGTTTGCAGATGACACCAGAATTGCAGGTGCTGCGGACAGTGAAGAAGGTTATTCCACAATACTACGGGAACTTGATCTTATGGGGCAACGAGTCAAGGAGTGTCAGATGGAATTTAATTCAGAGAATTGTGAGGTGCTGCATTTTGGAAATGCAGATCAGAGTAGGGCTCTCCACTTAATGGTAAGGTCCTGGGGAGTGCTGTTGACCCAAGAGATCTTGGAGTGCAGGTTCTTAGTTCATTTACAGTGTTGATGCAGGAAGACAGTACATTGAAGAAGCTATTTGGTATGCTTGCAAAGACTTTTCAGGTCTGGAAGAAGCTCCTCATATAGGGACAGCACAATGTACTGGAGATGTGTTCACAGGGAAGGAAGTTTGAAGAGCTGAACACAGTTAGGGAGGTTTGTATTGGAAGAAGTGTTTACAGGGATAGGGATGATTGTATCGACTGGAGAAAATTATTCTGAAACAGTACATTTGCGAGACTGAAGAAGCTTACAGGGATAGTACGAGTTTTTTGAACTAAAGGAGGTTACGGACAGAGAAAGGTTTGTCGACTTGAGAAGTGGTTACAGCGGTAATCAGTGCTGTAGTGATGGGAAGACCTTACAGCGATCATGAGGGTTGTCGACACATGACAACATTGTTCGGATAAAGACTGTTGTGGGGACTGGAGGGAAGGTTGCAGCCAAAGGGAGGTGTAGACAAGCTAGATGAGCTTGCAGAGGCAGGGACAGTTTTAGAGGCTGGTGGAGGTAACAGGGAATGGGGAGTGCTGTAATTAATGAGAAGTATTCGAGTCACAATTGTTCCTCAGGATGGTAAGAGGTTACAGTCATATGGAGCATGCAAGGACAGGAGAAGTTTATATTGACGAGGAGTATTTTCGGAATTACACAATTTACAGAGGCAGAGAGGGTGGTAGGAAC
>NW_025167779.1:0-1703 GCF_004010195.1 Chiloscyllium plagiosum | reverse complement strand
GATGTTATGTCCCAAGAACATCACCTCTGCTTTTGTGAATTCAGTTTTGTTTAAGTTTATCACCCGTTTTACTTCTCGTAGTCTTTCAAAGAGCTCTGCCAACTGTACCATGTGATCTTTCCAGGACTTACTAAAGATAACTACATCGTCCAAATAGACTGCACAGTTTGTGAACCCAGCCACAACTCTGTTCATGAGCCTTTGGAATGTGGCGGGTGCATTCTTCATTCCAAAGGGCATCACTTTAAACTGATATAGCCCATTTTGGGTCACAAACACAGAAATTTCTTTCACTGTCTCTGATAAAGGTACTTGCTAGTAACCAGGCAGTAAGTCCAACTTGGTAATGTAACTTGCTTGTCCAACTTTCTTGATACAGTCCTCCAATCTCAGTGTTGGATATGAGTCCAATTTTGTAACTGTGTTGTCCTTCCAATAATCCATGCAGAATTGTTGAGTCCCATCCGGTTTGGGAACTAAGACGATCAGTGAACTCCACTCACTCTGGCTCGGTTCAATGATATCCTCATTGAGCATGGCCTCCACCTCCTTCTGGACCTGTCTGGCTTTGAAAGGATTAAGCAGATAGGGGTATTGTTTTATAGGAACAGCATTCCCTATGTCTACTTCATGTACAATACCATTAGTCCTCCCCATCTGATTCCTACATATGTCCACATGCTGCAGTAACCAACCTTTCAACTACATTCTATGCTCCTGAGACAAATCGTTTACTAACCTATCCCACTCCTCAAGGACTTCTTCATTTTCTAACATTTTTTGAAGTACATCAAAATTCACATCATCTGGATTTGATTCCTCACTGTGGGGCAGGAACTAACACCTGTTTCTCCAGTTCTCTCTCTTGTATAATACAGTTTCAATTTGTTCACATGACATACCCGATACCTTTTTTCTATCTGACATCTTTACCAGATAGTTCACCTGATTCAATTTTTTTCTCAATTTGATAGGGACAACTAAACCTGGCTTTGAAGGGATCTCCTATCACTGGTGACAGTACTAACACATCATCCCCTCAGGAAAACATCCAAGTCTCATAGTTTTTATCTGCCACCAGCTTCATTCTATGCTGTGCCTCTTTAGGTGTTATTTATCACCTCCGATACATAATCTAAGTGTGACATCTCTGACTTTGGTCCTGAAAATTTCTCTTTAATTAATTTTGAAGAGCCTCTCACTTCATGGCTGAATATTAACTCGAAGGGAATAAACTGAGTAGATTCTTATGGGGCATCTCTAATAGCAAACAATGCGAATGGGATACCTTTATCCCAAACATTCGGGTAATCCTGACAGTATGCTCTCAACATGGTCTTCAAGGTCGGATGCCACCTTTCTAAATCTCCCTGGGATTCAGGATGATACGCACTTGATTTGATATTCTGTATATCTAAGCTATCCATAACCTTCTTAAACAGCTTAGCAGTAAAATTAGACCCTTGGTCTGACTGAATCTCTCTGGGTTGCCCATACCACATGAAGAAAGCTATTAACTCCTCAACCACCCTTTTTGCCTTGATATTCCAGGATGGAATTGCCTCTGGAAATCTGGTGGACACATCCATTGTGGATAACAATTACTGGTTCCCACTTTTATTTCTCAGGAAGGGACCTACACAATCAATTATAACTTACATGAAAGGTTTGTCGAATGTGGGAATTGGCAACAAAGATGCTGG
>NW_025167778.1:0-1703 GCF_004010195.1 Chiloscyllium plagiosum | reverse complement strand
CCTTACGTTTGTCCTTTCGTTTCCTCCTTGTTCAGCATTCCCACACTGGGGCGGGCATCTTGGGACGACGTCACCGCGTAGATCTTTCCCGCTTGGCGCCACCCAGGTCATTGTGAAAGTGTCAGAAAAAATAACTGCAAATCACACAATACCATATTATAGTCCAACAAGTAATTTGGAAGCACTAGCTTTCGAAACGCTGGTCTTTTATCAGATAGTTGTGGAGCAGGAACATAAGACGCAGAAGTTATGGTGAAGGATTACAGTGTCACACAGTGTACTTAAAATAAACCTCAACTGTTGTCATGTCCTTCATCTTTATGAATGGGTTTCAGGTTTTGTTTCATTAACATGTAAATTTGAGAGTCTTTCGAGTCACATTCTCGATATAACATAATGTTTTGCTAACAAAAAAGTGTGATTTCTCAGCTCAGACAATGCATTAAAGATGTAAGGTTCAGATCCGTTTGTACTCCAATAGAGAGTCAGACTGTTTCCACTTCCAATGTGGAATTTACAAATATTACATGCATTGACTGCCTGCAGTTTGTGCATTTTTGGGCAAATTAGAAAGAGTATGCAAATATAATTCTTCAAATAAATATTCGCCCATGCTCTAATGTGCATGTGCAAGTGCATGTGAGAGAGAGAGTTTGTGTATGCACGTGAGTGTGTGCACGTGACTACGAGTGCACATGAGAGAGTGTGTGTTGGTGTGTGCACATGCTTAATAAAGAAAGTACGAGATTGTGAAGCAAGGATACGCAACATAATTCTGTAGCGAGGTGAAGCAGACGTTATGACAATAAATGACAGGAAACCACGAAACAAACGTGGGACAGGGGCGTTTCTTCCCCGTCGGTGAACACTTCAAAGGTTAGGAACATCCTCTAGGGCAGATTTCGGGAGATGCAACAATGAGAGGGTCCGAGCAGAGGCTGGCAGCCAAGTTCGAAATCAATGAGGATGGCCTCAATAGGGAACATGGGTTCATGTCACATTCTGGGTGAACCAACGACACTATTTCTCTCTCTCTCTCTCTCTCTCACACACACACACACGCACACACACATACATACACTCACACTCACGCAGATCATCTCTCTTACACACGCTGTTTCCTATACAAATATACATAAACCACCACACTCTCACATGCGCACACATTCTCACAGGCATATACTCCATCACATGCAAACACACGCACGCACTTTACGAAGCATGCACACACGGAAACACGCACTCTCTCACGCAAACTCGCACTCACACACACATGAAACACTTGATCTCTCTCTCATTCATGCACATTGACATATAAGTCTACGGGGTGAAAGAACAAAGAATAAAGGAAGATTCAGCATAGGAACAGTCTGCAATATTCTTCCCTCCACGTCTGCACTGAACCAGTATCTCTATCTAAACCTGACGCGTATTTTCTCAAGGGCTTTATTCTTTGCTCTGTGGCCATTCATGTATTTGTCGAGATACATCTTAAGTTCTGCAAACGTGCCCGCCTCTAACACCTCCGATGGCACCGTGCTCCAGGCACCCACCAACCACTATGTACAGAACTTTCCAATGAAATCTCCATTTACCAGTAACACGATGAATTTGATCTCGTGACCCCAAATAATTAACTCACCCCTCGAGGAAAAAGCTTCTTATATCCAAACTATCTATGTCTCTCATGGTTTGATCGACCT
>NW_025167777.1:0-1703 GCF_004010195.1 Chiloscyllium plagiosum | reverse complement strand
CAGCCCAGCATGGACAGCTGTGCTGACTATGTCAATGTATGTCTCATAAACCAGACTATCGGGCCAACATGGGGATCTGTGCAGACTATGTCAGTGTATGGCTCAGTAAACAGGACTATCGGGCCAGCATGGGGAGTGGTGTGGACTATGTCAGTGTATGGCTCAGTAAACAGGACTATCAGCCCAGCATGGACAGCTGTGCTGACTATGTCAGTGTATGTCTCATAAACCAGACTATCGGGCCAACATGGGGATCTGTGCAGACTATGTCAGTGTATGGCTCAGTAAACAGGACTATCAGGCGAGCATGGGGAGCTGTGCAGATTATGTCAGTGTATGGCTCAGTAATCCGGCCTATCTGCCCAGCATTGAGAGCTGTGTAGAATATGACATTGAATGGCTCAGTAAACCGGACTATCTGCACAGCATGGAGAGCTGAGCAGACTAGGTCAGTGTATGGCTCAGTAAACCGGACTATCGGGCCAGAATATAGAGCTCTGCAGACTATGTCAGTATATGGCTCAGGAAACCGGACTATGGGAGACAGCATGGAGAGCTGTGCAGACTATATCGGTGTATGGCTCAGTAAATGGTCTATCGGGCCAGCATGGAAAGGTGTGCGGACTATCTCAGTGTATTGGGCCATCGTTGGGAGCTCTGCAGACTATGTCAGTGAACGGCTGGGTAAACCGGACGACCGAGCCATCGTTGGGAGCTTAGCGGACTATGTCAGTGTATGGCTCAGTAAACCAGACTATCTGCCCAGCCTGGGGAGCGGTGCAGACTATGCCAGTGTATGGCTCAGTAAACCAGACTATCGGGCCAGAATATAAACCTGTGTAGACTATGTCAGTGTATGGCTCAGTAAACCGGACTATCTGCGCAGCATGGTGAGCTGTGCAGACTATGTCATTGTACGGCTCAGTAAACAGGACTATCTGCCCATACATGGAGAGCTGTGCAGACTATGTCAGTTTATGGCTCAGTAAACCGGACTATCTGCCCAGCATGGAGAGCTGTGCAGACTATGTCAGTGTATGGCTCAGTAAACAGGAATATCAGCCTAGCATGGAGAGCTGTGCAGACTATGTCAGTGTATGGCTCAGTAAACAGGAATATCAGCCTAGCATGGAGAGCTGTGCAGATTATGTCAGTGTATGGCTCAGTGAAACGGACAATGGCCCCAACGTGGGGAGCTGTGCAGAATGTGTCAGTTTATGGCTCAGTGTACCGGACTATCGAGCCAGCATGGAGAGCTGTGCAGACTATGTCAGTGTATGGCACAGTAAACCGGAGTATCGGGCCATCATGGGGAGTGGTGTGGACTATGTCAGTGTATGGCTCAGTGAACCGAAATGTCGGGCCAGCATGGGGAGCTGTGCAGACTATGTCAGTGTATGGCTCAGTAAAATGTCCTATCTGCCCAGCATGGAGAGCTGTGCAGATTATGTCAGTGTATGTCTCATAAACCAGACTATCAGGCCAACATGGGGAGCTGTGCGGACTATGTCAGTGTGTGGCTCAGTAAACTGGACTGTTGGGCCGTCATGGGGAGCTGTGCAGACTATGTCAGTGTATGGCCTAGTAACCCGGACTGTCGGACACAGCATGTAGAGCTGTGTTGACTATGTCAGTGTATGGCTCAATAGACCGGACTACCGGGCCAGCAGGGAGAGCTGAGCGGACTATCTCAGTGTTTGGCT
>NW_025167776.1:0-1703 GCF_004010195.1 Chiloscyllium plagiosum | reverse complement strand
CCGTATCAACTTAATCTCTTCCAGACGCGAAAACTCTCAATTACACAGATTGGGCTATAAGACCTGGAGAAGATTATGGAGATGAGGAGATGGATGGAGAGAGTGGAGGATATTGCATTTACTGTGTTAGTGATAGCAACACGAGGATGTTACTTCGATAGTGAATCTTGTAAGAACTGGATCAAGAGAGTTACAGGCATTTGATTAGGTTCGACAGATCGACAGTGCTGCAGGTGCCTTAGAGGATTACACAGAAAGAGACAATTGTAGGGTCTTCACAGACTGACAGTGCTTTAGCGACTGGAAGAGGTTATGTAGAAAGGGAGGGTTGTTGGTGCTGCCGATGCTAACAGAGTGTTGAGGGGAAGCAGTAGTTTACTGACAGCGGGAGGTTTCTTGACAGGAGTAGGTCACTGATATTGATGATGGTTTGGCTTGAGAAAATTAAAGGTAATTGACAGTTTTCGCGTCTGGAAGAGATTGAAGACATGAAGTATTTTTTCATCGAAAGGATAACACACATTGTGAGGGACTTGGGCATTGAGAATGAAAATGCAGACATAGAGGGTGGTATTGATAAACTGAACTTCAGGGATAAGGATTGCAGCAGGGTTTAATGAGATAGGGAAAGTTGTATTTCCTGGAGAAGGTTAAACTGATACAGATATTGTTATGAAGAGTGTAATGGAAGATAGTGGAGTTAAGACGTTTCAGTGACGGGAGAAATTCACGGAGATAGGAAGGGGGCCAGGTTACAGACATAGGCAGGGTTCAAGCAGCTTCAGAACACTACCTAATTAGCACATCTTTGGATTGTGGGTGAAAGCAGTAGCACCCAAAGGAAACCCACGCAGATTCGGGGAGAATGTGCAAACTCCACACTGACAGCTACCTGAGACTGGAATCGAAACGGATCCCTGGTGCCGTGAAGCAGCAGTGCTAGCCACTGAACCACCGTGCCAGCTCCAAGAGATAACGATAGTGAAAAACTAAGTGTCCAAATTTGAGGAAGTACACTTACCATTAGATTATCATTATCGCTGGATATTATCACTATCGTTAACAGGATCTGACTAGCACAAATTGGGAGACACTGCTTGCACCTGAGTCTATATTCAGAAAGTGGGAGTATTTTAAAGTGATGCAGTGAGAATTCAGGGCCAGCATGTTCCCATAGGAGTGAAAGGCAAATGCAACACTTCCAGCGAATATTGAGCAAGCAATATCATGAGTTTGACAAAACAAATGCAGTGCAATAAAACAGGGGAAACACAGAGAGGACAATGGGATTATGAAAACATGAGGGGAAAACAATGGTCAGGCTATATATTTAGAAAATAATATTCAAGCAAAGCCATGAGTATTTTATTACTACAGTTCGAGTAAGAGGAATCCCAGCAAAACAGTGGGGTTTGTTAGAAACCAAAGGGACAATCTGTGCATGGAGCCAGGAGAAATAAGTGAGGTCTTGATTGAATACTTCCCATCTATATTCATACACGAGAAAGACATTGTCGCCGGGGACTTCAGTTGTGATGGTGAGGTTCGAGAACATGTTAAGATCAATAAGGAGGAGGTATTAAATGCTTTCACATGCATAAAGGTGGGGAACTCCCTAGCGCCCAATGAAATGCATCCCAGGCTGCTATGAGAGGTAAGGCAGGAGATTTCTGGAGATATAATTAATGCTTTTTTGTACACAG
>NW_025167775.1:0-1703 GCF_004010195.1 Chiloscyllium plagiosum | reverse complement strand
ACTCTCTCAGACACACTGTAACTCTCTCTGACTCCCTCTGACACTTTGAGATGCACTGTGGCACACTCTGATCCTATCTCACCATCTCTGAAACACAATGTGACACTCGCTGACTCTCTCTCAAACACACTGTGACACTCGCTGACAGATTGTGATACTTTCTGACTCTCCCTGAATCTCTGAGACACAATGTGACACTCTCTGACACTCTCTGAAACACACTGTGACACTCTCTGACACTGTCTGAGACTCACTGTGACACTCTCTGACTCTCTCTGAGACATACTGTGACACTCTGTGACACTCTGACTCTATCTGCCACACTGAAACACACTATGTCACTCTCTTTCACTCTCTGAGACACACTGTGACACACTCTGACAGACTGCGACACTCTCTGGGACACACTGAGACACTCTCTGACACACTGTGACATTTTCCGAGATTATTTAACACTCTCTGAGACACACTGTGAAACTTGCTTTCTCTCACTGACTCTCTGAGACACTTGTTCACTCTCTGAGACACACTGTGACATTTTTTGACTCTCTCTCACACTCTCTGAGACATACTGTGTCACTCTCTGACTCTCTCTGTGACACAATGTGACTCTCTCTGACACACTGAGATACACTCTGACACTGTGAGAAACACCGTGACACTCTCTGACAGACTGTGACACACTGAAACAGTCTCTGAGAGACTGTGACAGACTGTGACAGTCTCTGAGACACATTGTGACACTCTCTGACACTCTCTGAAACACACTGTGAAACTCTCTGACCCAGGCAGAGACACACTGTGACACTCTCTGACAAACTGTGACACACTGAAACAGTCTCTGAGAGACTGTGACAGACTGTGACAGTCTCTGAGACACATTGTGACTCTCTCTGACACTCTCTGAAACACACTGTGACACTCTCTGACACAGGCAGAGACACACTGTGACACTCTCTGACAGACTGTGACAGACTGTGACACTCTCTGAAACACACTGTGACACAGGAAGAGACACACTGTGATACTCTCTGACAGACTGTGACACAATGTGACACTATCTGAATCTCTGTGAGGCACAATGTGACACTCTCTGACAGACTTTGACACACTGAAACACTATCTGACTCTCTCTGGCACTCTGAGACACACTGTTACACTCTCTGAGAGACTGTGACACACTGTGACACACATTGAGTGTGTCTCAGTGTGTGTCACAGTGTGTCACAGTTTCACAGTGTGTCTCAGACAATCAGAGAGAGAGAGAGTCAGAAATTGTCACAATCTGTTTTTGAGAGTGTCTCAGTGTGTCACAGTGTGTTTCAGAGATTGTCACAGTGTGCTTCAGAGAGTGTTAGAGAGTGTCACAGTGTGCCTCAGAGAGAATCAGAGTGTCACAGTGTGTTTCAGAGTATCACAGTCTTTCAGAGAGTATCACAGTGCACCTCCGAGAGCGTCAGAGAGTGTCAGTGTGTCTGAGAGATTGTCAGATAGAATCAGAGAGTGTCACAGTGCATCTCAAAGTGTCAGAGAGAGTCAGAGAGTATTACAGTGCATCTGAGAGAGTGTCAGAGAGAGTCAGGGAGAGTCACAGTGGGTCTAAGAGATTTTCATAGAGAGTCAGAGAGAGTCAAAGTGTGTCTCAGTGAGTGTCACAGTGTGTCTCAGAGAGTCAGGTACAGTCAGAAAGTGTCACAGTCAGA
>NW_025167774.1:0-1703 GCF_004010195.1 Chiloscyllium plagiosum | reverse complement strand
GTGTGAGGAGATTGGGTTTTGATGGAACTACCCCCAGACTGAAGTAAAAAAAAGCATAGTAAGAAAGGCATGTGGATCACATTCGAGAGAGCAAATTGTGAGCAAAAAGTAATTATTACCAGTTAAAGGAGAGAGTGACAACATTGAATTGCTTCTGGTGTCATCCTCTATGCCCTGATATTTCACAGAGCTAGCTCCACATCCTTCCATTGACTTTGTCATTGACAGGCAACATTTCCCTTCCCACAGCCTTTTTTAAAATGTCCTGTCCCAGGGAATCACTGAGGCAGAGAATACTTCACCTTTTCTGGGAAAGATAGAGAAATATAGAGTGTCAAGGAACAGTTTCTCTGCCTTCAGGGTCTGACAGAAGGATGGGTGTAGTGTGTGGATTCTGGAGACAGACAACTGAGATATTCCTCACTCCCATCAACACTTGACTTTATTCTAACAACAGTTTCTATTCTTCATTATAAAGTACCAGTTTCAGACTAGACATCTCACACCCAACCCCCATTTCCCCACATTGGAATCAAGAATCAAACTTGCCCCATCTCAGGATTGCCCTCTGAATGTGGTGTCAGTGTGTTAATGCTGTGTTTGAATGAAAGAGCCACGGTGGAATCTGGGACTGAATCCAAGGGGTTTCTGAGCCACCAGCAGCCTCCCCGCTGTGTGAGGGTCTGTTTGGATAAGATTTCAGCCCCATGGGTTCCCACTGATACTAAAGCTCTAGAGTGAGATTACTGGAGTCACATGTGGACTAAGGAGCGCAACAATCAGGTCAATGATCTGCTCTGGAATCCACCCTGAGCCCTGGATGACTCTCACTGAGATGGCCCCAGGGGCTACAGAATATGACAGCAGAAAGTGGAACCAGTTTATCGTTGACTGCCCTCCCCAGCCGTGACTCCCAGACTCCCCAGATTTAACATTCTCAATCTGACTCCAGGGACACACGGGACCAATGCATCGCACTTTAAAAGTGAAGAAAACCCAAGTCTAATTTAAGGAATATTTATTTCCCAAAACCTGTGAAATTGTTATTCTGAGTAACAAGATGCTGCTGATCATATTCATCAATGCAGGTTCCCAGTAGCTCTGGCCATTTCCAAAGCACACACGAGACAGAGACTGAATCTTCTTGATCTTTATTCCCTTTTCCAGATTTACATTGACAGAAAAAAGACTGCAATTAACAGCCCAGACAGAGGAAGCTGCTCAAAATCACAGCCACAATGGAGCTTGAGGAAAACACTTGTGGAGATTTTCTCAATAACCTGAGAATCCTGTCCCTTAAAGTAGTGACAGAAGCTTAAATTCGCACTGACGGCTGAGCAGGAAGGAGATCTGGTTTACTGAAGCAGAAATTTCAGAGGTTACATTGTTTTGTACAGCTGACAGTTTTCAGCATCTTTGAGAGGTTTTACTTGGCATCACAAGTCATCACTGTCCCCATAAAACAGTCCCAGGACAGGTTCAGCACGAGGTTTGATACAGAGTAAAGCTTCCTTTTGATGATCCCAATGACCTGCCTTAACCCTTGAACCTCAGAAATGTCACTGAGCCAATCCCAAGAAGGAAGAGAGTTGAAATTCAGTGCTGACAATGACCTTTGTCCTGCCAGCTCAGCCCTGTTCTATTTAAAGTTGTGTCTCCTCTGTGGACTCGTCTCAAACACTCTACACACATTCTGATCTCCT
>NW_025167773.1:0-1703 GCF_004010195.1 Chiloscyllium plagiosum | reverse complement strand
TTTGAGAAAGTGAATGTCAGATACATTATGGAGGCTCAATGGATACAGCGCATTTGGGATTTCAGAAGATTTTTATGTAGTCCCAAACCTAGTGTGTAAAATCAGACCGTATGGGAATGGGGCTAATACATGAACATGGTGTTAGAATGGGAGAGCTGACAGGAAACGGTGTATACGAATAAAAATATCCTTTTCTGAAGTGAAAGTATCGTTAGATATCACAGGGAGCAGTGCTCGGGCCCCAACTATTCCCAAAATATTTCAAAAACTGGGTTGAAGGAATCAAATGCATTACTCGCAAACCTGCTGATGGCACTGAATGATGTGGGATTGTGAGTGGTGAGGAGTTATTAAAAAAAACGAAGGTGATTAAGAAAGTGGAGTAAATAGGCAAATACTTGGCAGATGAAGGGCAATGGGGATAGTTGCAATGCTGTGCATTTTGCTGTGAAATACAGAATGGCAGTCGACCATTTGAAAAGGGGTTGGTTAAACATGTTGATCCAGAAAGGGAATATGGTCGTTTCTTGTTTCCTCCTTCGCAGACTTCAGAGGTCAATGCAAAGCAGTGAGTTCTAGAGTCAGAAGTCGATACTGGGAATGACATTGGCACGCTGCCCAGTGTACACAGTCCCATCAAGTGTGAAGGTGTAACATTGAATCTGACCTGCAACTCCCTGTATACCAGAGACTGAAATCAATTTTGCAGGAACGAAAAGCATTTGGAACATAAATGATGTGTTTACCCTCATTTCAAAGGGCTTTGAGTACAGGAGTAAAGATATCTTACTGCAGCTCCACAGGACCTTGGTGAGACCTCATCATGAACATTGTGAAGTATTGCATGCGGTTTTAGTCTCATTACTTAATAAAGGATAAACCTGACATTCAGGGAGTGCAGCGAAGGGTGAACAGACTGATCTCTGGGATGACAGGGTTGTTGTGAGAGCAGAGTTTGGGTCAACTAGGCCTGTATCCATGGGCTTCAGGGAAATGTGTGAAGATGTCAGTGAAATATATGACTCTGACAGGGTGAGATAGATTGGAAGCAGGGATGATAATTCCTCTGACTTTGACGTCTAAAACAAGAAAACACAGGATGAGGTACATACAGTTCACTCTGCATTGAGATGAGGATAAATGTCCGCACTCAGAGTATTGAACTCGGAGAGTTCTCCCTTGAACTAGAATCGTGGAGGCTGAATATTTTAAATGGCGTATTCTTCCCCGGCATTTCTGTGCAGTCTGTGGTAAACCTTTATAAATGTTGTCACAAGCTCTCAGATGTTAACAAGGAAGTCTCTGCACAGTCAACAGGACTGTGTTTCCCATTCCCTTTTCCGATACCAAGGCTGGTGTCAGGTGTTGTGCTTGGTTTTCTCCTTTAAGCCATCGGAGCACCTTGATACAATTGGGTGTCTTTCTTGACTGTTTCAGGGACCATTGAAGAGTTTATCACATGTCTGTGTGTCTGGAGTCACTTTTAAGCCAGACTAGAAAAACACCGGAGATTTGCTTCCTGAAAGTACAAATTTGTGCTTACAATGAACATTGGCTTCAATGTCACTATTACTAACACCAAATTTTATATCTCGATATTTTATTAATTGTTATTAACTTCCAGCAGCTGCCAGAGCATTGACAATCCAATGACATTTCCACAACAGCACCATCTCAAAATAGGGACTCATCAGAAACCACAC
>NW_025167772.1:0-1703 GCF_004010195.1 Chiloscyllium plagiosum | reverse complement strand
GAAGGTCTGTTTGAATGTTGTGGCCTGGGAGACGAGTGAATTTTGTGAGCCATCTCTGGTTGATTTATGGGAGCTGTATTCGTAATGAACCTGGGTCTACAACATGACCAATAAATGACACACAAGTTGCAGAGAGGGGCAGCTCTGTCAGGAGAGATGAGGGTTCTCTTCCATAATCATCCTGGGATTTCCAATTACATTTTCCAAATCACCCCAAACTGTATGTGACAGTATTGAGGGACTGAATGGTAGACTCTGTTTCTGGCACCAGTTTATAACAGCAAGTGGTCTCCTACTGCTCCTATCTAGCAGGTGCGAGGGGCTGAATGGAACACAGAAACATGGGACTGAGGAGCAGGAGTGGGTCATGTGATATTTCGAGTTTTTTCCACCAGGCACGAAGATTGTGGCTGATTAGGTTGTGTTGTAAGCCCCACTTTACTGTTTGTAATACATTATCCGTGACTCACTTCTCTGCCAAATATTTAACTAACTCAGCCTTGAATTCTTGTAATCAGAGAGACACCTCAAACATCTGGGGAAGAACATTTTCACTTGAAAGGCCCTTTTTAGAATTTTTCCTCATTCCTCTTATTCAATCAGAGAGTCATACAGCGTGGAAACAGATCCTTTATTCCAGCTTTCCCGTGCTGACGAGATATCACAATCTGATCTAGTCCCACTTGTCAGCATTTAGCTCACATCGCTCTGAACCATTCCTATTAATGTACTTGCCCAGATGCATTTAAACATGTAACTGTACCCGCTTCCATCACTTTCTCTGACAGACTTTCCGTACGTGCACCACCCTCTGCATGGAAAAAGTAACCCCTAAGGTCCCTTCTAAACTTTTCCCACGTCACCTTCAACCTATGACTCTCCTTGTAGACTCCGCCGCCCTGGAAAAAAGGCCTTGGCCATTCAGGCTATCCATACCCCTTATGATTTTATAAACCACTTTCATGTCACCCCTCAGCATCCGACAGTCCAGGGGGAAAAGCCTCAACCTGTTCATCCTCTCCCTGTCGATGAAACCTTCAGGTTCCAGAAAACCATTATAAATCTTTTCTGCACCCTCTCAAGCTTAACAACATCAATCCTTTAGCAAAACGAAACACATTGTACGCAGTATTCTTGGTGTGGCCTCACAAACGTCCCTATGCAAGCACAACATGCCACCCCAACTTCTATACACAATGTTGTGACCGATTCAGGTAAGCATGCCAACTGCATTGTTCATCACCCTGTATACCTGCAATTATACTTGTAAGGAAATATGAGGGTCACTTTGTTCAGCAGGATTCCCCAGGGCACGACCCTGCTTTAACTTACCAAAATGGAAAAACTCACAAATATCTAAATTAACTTTATCTGCCAATCCTTGATCCTTTGATGGTCAACGGTGCCGTTGTACTCTGAGATAATCTTCTTCACTGTCGACTGCACCATGATTTTGATGTTATCTGTAAACTTACTTACCATGCCTCCGATATGTCCATCCAATTCGTTTCTCTCCATGATGAAAAGCAGTGAGGTCAGCACTGATTCTTTCAGCACACCGCTGGCGACAGACCTCCAGTCTGGAAAATAATCTTTTACCTTCAGGACAATTTTGTACGAATTGGTTAGCTTTCCCTCGATTCCTTGTGACCTAACCTTAGTAAACCTTAGTCTACGATGGGGAACCTTATTAAACACCTTGC
>NW_025167771.1:0-1703 GCF_004010195.1 Chiloscyllium plagiosum | reverse complement strand
TCAGTATGACACAGTTGGCTTGTAGGAGAATCATCCTGAGCGTAAAGATTCCTCATTAGTGATACACAAAATGATTTTTTATTGAATTCAGAGGTTTCAGGATACGACAGTTCCTTTAGGGGTCTAACCCACAGCCTGAGGTCATTGTCGTGCGTGATTGCCCTGAAAGTAAGCTAGAATTTTTAATTTATGTTTGATCATGTACAAGCGCCAGATGACTGGATGACGGCAAATGCAGTTGTACAATTTTAAGAAATGTCTTAGAGACTAACCTGGAAATCATGTCACTGGGAGCGAAAACATTGAAATAAGAATTCAGAAGAAGATAATCAATACCCATTGGATAGGCATAACTTAATTGGGGTTATCCTCATGGGTTTTTGATATCTAACAATTTTCAGAATTCTTCCTGAAAATATGAAGATGTGTGCGGTTGAAGGAAGTACTTTTGATGCAGTTTCCATTGATTTTAGCAAAAGTTTGGCCAGGTCTCACTTGAACGACTGTTTGGGAAAGTGAAAACACGTGGAATTGAGGGAAAATTGTTAAGATGGATCAGAAACAGGTTTTGTAATAAGACACAAAGAATAGTGACAGATGGCTGTTGGAAAGGGAACCCGTGCTCAGTGGTGTTTGTGGACACTTTAGTTTGTATCCGTTCCAGTCTTCTCCCGTGGGCATGGAGTGTTCAACATTCCTCTTTTATATCAGTAGATTCCGACAGTTCGTCAATTCCCTGTTGCCATATTTTGTTTTTCCGCATGAAGATGAAATTTTATAATGCAGAACTCACTGACTTAAACACAAAAGTTGCACGCTGTGCACTCAGAGACAGTGCCATCACGCTTCCAGACCCTGTTGTGTTTCTGTAATGTATAACACAAGACAAGAATCAAACTTTATCACTTCCACGTGAAGGAATTAGACCTCAGAATCTCCATTTTCACTGTCTCCCATCAACATTCACAGGAGCAGTATTTTCCAGGTTATCAGAGTTTCCAAATAACTCCAGAGCAAATTAAAGATTCAACATTCATCTTTCCTGAACGCTCGTCATTTTGAAACTAAAAGCAAAGGGAGAAAACGGAGTTAGAGACAGAGTAAAGCTCTCACGACAATGTTTGCATCAAACGCTTCCCAGCTAGGAATAGTGCAAGAAGGTTGATCGATGATGCTGCAGACAAATATTTGAAGGAAAGCAACACTCCGATAAGAGACGGAAATGTAAAAATCAGTCTATACTGTCTCTACTACGCACCCCAAAGGCAGAAACACACGCACATCCAGTGATTTATCAAGCTGTGGAGGGACAATAGCAGGGATGTCAGTGATGTGTCTGGATGGACAGCAAAAAATAGAGAGAGATCAGTGGTGTTTACATTATTGGAAGCACATCTTGTTCACTGATTCTCCTTCCCTCAGGAAAGGCAGCATATTCTCCTTACTTGGTCCTGCATGTGACATCAGATTCTGGGAAATGGAGGATGGAGAATAAATTCTGACCCCGACAGCAATGTACACATTCAGTGTGTGAAAAGATATGCATTTCAATCAGTGAGTCAAATGCCCTTCTTTAAAGCAGTCAGCTTCACCCGAGTGTAAAGAAGGTCATCTCTGAGACATAATTCCACATTTGGAATAAACTAATTTGACGGAACATCAGCTGAATCAATTTGTGATCTCAGGATGGGACTTGTGGTGTT
>NW_025167770.1:0-1703 GCF_004010195.1 Chiloscyllium plagiosum | reverse complement strand
GACATTTGAGTGTGTAATTGATCCTATAATTATATCGGGTTCTTTGTGAACTGCTCGTATGGAGTTGATTCTGTGCATTTCAACCTGTGGTGCAAAAGTGAATCTGACTTTAATTCCTTCTTCAGCAATGTTTGGTCATATTTGTGATTGCAACGTTGATTTTCTAAAAAAATAATCTCTGTGAATGTGAGTGTCGGATTGAACCTCCACATATCAATCTCTAGCATTATCTCGCAGCGGGGGGTTACCTTAGTTAATATAATTCCTGAGTGTTGTGCAGTTAAAGGCGTGTACTGTATTTTTAAGAGGGAGAGAATGCAGTTTTACACTGATGTCTGTCGTGTGACTTACTAGCCATCTCAGAGTGTACTGGAAAATTGAAAATATGTTGCGTTTGGCTGTGAAATAGACAAAAATTCGAATCGAACCAATCAGGACAAATTATGCCCAAGGATACTAAAATCGAATCAGGTTTGAATGTATTGTTTTGCCAGCATTGCTCGAGTGAGAGGATCAGATGTTTGGGGTATTAAGCAAAAAGTAGGTAATTTCAGAATCAGACAGAGAGTAACTGTTATTGACAGAGTAACTGCCATCGAGGAAGACTGACATTCAAAAACACACTCTATGAAAGGTACCGTTTACACATGAAACATCATTGCAGTAAAAGACAGCAGACGATCTGGAGAGATCCACAACAGAAAGAAGGACCACGGAGACAGCACCCATTGTGTGCTTTCGAAATAATGCTGTTAAATTTTAATGTGTATTTTTAAATTAGAACGGTATATTGTTGACGAGTTGGAGGCAGTTAACTAACATTTCAGAGAAAGAGGGGTTTGGAGTTCTGATTAGTTGTTTTTCACTGTTCACTGTGAGTGTTATGGAATAGATTGAAACTATTTAATTTAAATAGAGTAATTGAAAATTCTCTGTCACTCATATCTTAACACATTACGAGCTTTTCTGGGCGTTGGCTCAATTAACAGAAGCGTTCACGGAATTGACAAAGAAGTTTGGGGGCTCGAGCCCGTGACTTAGGCGGACTTGGACAGATTTGAATAGATGTGAATGTCCTAGATATTTAACTAAAGCACAGATGCGGCCATTCATTAAATTTTCGTTACTTCTGGTGAGTAGAAGTAGTAGGAGAAGTACGAGAAGTAGTATTCGTTCCGTTACTAACTTAGGAGTAAGACAAATGGATCTTAAAATTGCGAAAGAGGTTATGGGATTTGAAGATGATTCTGAAACTTGCCAGGAACGTTTAGAAAGACAGAGAAAGGCCATACGTCTCGAATTTGCAACTAGTTTAGATGATGTTTAACCACGGACGAATATAACGCTGAAATGATCAGCGAGTTAGTGTGTCAGAGAAACAGACAAGCACTTAAGTGTGTCAAAGAAACAGACAAGTGTAATAGATTTCTAAAAATGTAAACTACAAGAGAAGAAAATGGAGTTGGCAGATAAAGATAATGGAAAGAGAAGGAGAGAAAGAGAAAGAGAAAGAATGAGAAAGAAAAAAGGGAAAAAAGAGTGACAGACGAAGAGGAAAGACAGATAAAGATCTTAGCTGAGCAACGAGAGAGAGAGAGAAGGAAGAGTGGGAGAAACAGAGAGGAAGAGGGAGAGAAGAAAGAGAAAGGGAGAGAGAATTTGAACTTCAGTTGCGAATTAGTCAAGAAAGACAATTTAACAGT
>NW_025167769.1:0-1703 GCF_004010195.1 Chiloscyllium plagiosum | reverse complement strand
GACCCAGATGTTGTAACCACGTCCCCATACTCAGTGCAGAGTTGGGTCACCAAATCCTCAGGTCCCCCGAATGTCTGAGGAAGCTTACAGCACAACCTCCAGCAAACCATCCCCAGCACCTCCACTAACTTTCCAATAACAGGAGACAGTCATAAACCCTTCAGCTACGAGAGCAATTGAATCAGACTAGACTCCTGTAAAATATTTTACGAAAGTTCCTTCAACCCCAACCTTTCCTTATTTTAACCGTAGATATGTAGTGTGAAGCAAAATATAATCTACTCAAACGCTTTAATTAAAATACAATGAAAGAAAAGAACAATTGGGATAGTTTATATTTTGGAACGCTTACACAAACAATAGATGCCGTGCCTTCTTGTATACACCGCTTGGCACAAAGGTATATTCAAATACAAATTCTTGCGTGCAGTTTTCCAATCCATAAAGATACAATATTTGAAGAGATCTCAAAGAGAATAGTAACTCTGCATCGTGTATTGAAACTTCCAACCCTTCTGGCACCCCGAGCAGCTTCTGAATGCTGCAGCTAAAAACAAACCGAATAAACCTGCTTTGAGAGAGCTGGCCACTGCCCTTCTACTGTCCCCACCGTTTTAATAGAACCTAAAGGCCTCCTCAGTTATTTACTTAATCTGTTTTCAGGTGGCAGTTCGACATCTCTGCCTTTAAGACGTCTCTTCAAGAAAGTCCAAGAGATAGCAATCTTTTTAATGTGACAGTATCGTCAAACGTCTCCCTTTGATAAAATAAACCATCAATATACAATGGTAGCTTCATTTAAGCCCCTTATTAACATAACATAGAACATTACAGCGCAGTACAGGCCCTTCGGCCCTCGATGTTGCGCCGCCCTGTCATACTAATCTGAAGCCAATCCCACCTACACTATTCCATGTACGTCCATATGCCTGTCCAATGACGACTTAAATGCACTTAAATTGGCGAATCTACTAATTGTTCTTTTCTTTGATTGTATTTTAACTAAAGCGTTTGAGTAGATTATATTTTGCTTCACACTTCATATCAATGGTTAAAATAAGGAAAGGTTGGAGTTGAAGGAACTTTCTTAAAGTATTTTACGAGGGTGTCGTCTGATCCATAGAGTTATTCTTACTCTATTAGTAGACTACAATACATACATATCGTATTGACACTAAGCATGCAAACATTCACAGCCCCATTCTATTTCAGTCAGTTTACTCCGGCCACAGAACTCCTCTGTCTTTTTTTATCCAAGTCTCGACAACTTGGCAGCAAGCAAAGTTTCTCGTCCTGTCACATGTATAACTTCCAAATTGACTGCTAACAATAGCAACCTCTATCTGAACAGACTAGAAGCATTTGATTAGAAGAGGTTACCTACAGTGTGGAAACAGGCCCTTCTGCCCAACCTGTCGACATCAACAGTCCGAAGAGTAACCCACCCAAACCCATTTCCCTCTGACTCATTGACCTTACACTATGAAAGATTTGACGTGGCCAATTCAGCTAACCTGCACATATTTGGATTGAGGGAGGAAATCCACACAGACACGGGGAAAATGTACAAACTCAACACAGTCGCCCAAGGCTAGAATCGAACCTGGGACCCGAGGGCTATGAAATAGCCGTTCTAACCACTGGGCAACCGTGTCTCCCCAAGTTTCTACCAAAAACTTATAGATGTTATGATCAGTATATAG
>NW_025167768.1:0-1703 GCF_004010195.1 Chiloscyllium plagiosum | reverse complement strand
GCATGTGCAGTCCTCACTTTCTATGAGTTGCTTGTAACCTTGTAAACCCCAGTCTAACAACAGGTCATAGGGTATCTCTTAAGTTTAAACTTGTTAAATGCCACCCTCAGCTGGACTCTCTGTGGCACTACACAAGCAGAACATTTTTGGAAGATCCATTAAATTCTGTGAATATGTAAAATTGCACTTTTTCATTCTTCAAAGCATGTCTTTGGTGATGCAATATAGTTTTGCATCATCCCTTGTAATGTTGTCCATGTGAATTGAGGAGAAGTGAATGAACACATCCGGTGCTGGTCCATTTACTCCATCTTTGAATTATGTATCACTTTTAATTTGTGACATCTTATCAGAAAACATTGTAATCTGCAGAACGGACCCACTCTCGTACTGTAATGATTCACTCGGATACACGTGCAGTGAAATTTCTGAATGTCAGAAATACTGCTCAAAGAGAAATCATTTCCACTTTACAGAGGAAACACAACAATTCTCCACGAGTGTGTTTCACACTAAGGGACATTATTCTAATTGCAACGTTCTCCACACCACCCTTGTGTGCGCGTGTGTCTGTGTTGATGCTGCTGTTAGTTTGGATTATGCTGTGAGCTGCTGCCCTCCCTCTCTTGCTCTCTGACTGAATCCTAGAAATAACCCACCATCCAACACTACAGAGGCAGTGGTGTGAGGACGCAAGCAGAGTGCAGAACAGTATTACTTTCGACATCAGGATGTTTTATTTCCAGAACATAGAACATAGAAGAGTCCAGCATATGCCCTTTGGCCCACGAAGATTTTCCGAGACTTAATACTAATGGAAAATGTAGTAATTTAACCTATGCATCCCTGAACTTACTGCTATCGATGTGCACGTCTCACAGTCGCTTAAATGTTCCCAATGACTCTGGTTCCACCACCACAACGGGCAACGCATTCCATGCATTCACAACTCTCTGCGCAAAGAACCTACCTCTGTTGTCTCCTTTAAACCGTCCTCCAAATAACTTTAAACGATGACTACTTGTACCATTCAATGCTGCCCGGGGAAATTTCTCTGGCTATTGAATCTATCTATTCCACTTGTTAGTTTGTACACCCCATTCAGGTCTCCGCTCTGCCTCCTTCTCTCCATAGAGAAAAGTCCGAGCTTATTCAATCTTTCTTTTTAAGGAAAGCCCTCCAGTCCAGGCAGCATACTGGTCAACCTTCTTTGCACCCTTTCCAAAGCATCTGTATCTTTCCTATAGTAGAACGACAAGGATTGGTCAAAATATTCCAAGTGTAATCTCACCAGGGACTTGTAGATTTGTAGAAAAACCTCGAGGCACTTAAACTCAATCCCCCTGTTAATGAAAGCCAAAACACCATATGCTTTCTTCGCAACCCTATCCACTTGGGTGGCAACTTTGAGGGATCTAGGCATTTCCACACCCAGATCACTCTTGTCTTTAAACCTATATTCAACATTCGAATTCGACCTTACAAAATGCATCATTTCGCATTTGTCCAGGTTGGAATCCATCTTCCATTTCTCAACCCAGCTCTGCATCCTGTCGATGTCGCGCTGCAGCCTGCAGTAGCCCGCTATTCTATCCACAACACCTCCAAAATTTGTGTCATGTGCAAATTTACTAACACACCCCTCAACCTCGTCATCCAAGCCATTTATAAAAACTGCAAAGAGCAGAGACCCGAGAACAGAG
>NW_025167767.1:0-1703 GCF_004010195.1 Chiloscyllium plagiosum | reverse complement strand
GGATGTTGGTGAATCCTTCCCCCATCTCCCAGGTTTCCTTTCTGGTCAGAACCAAACTGATTTTTTTGCCCCAATCTGGAACATTTTATTTATTTTCCCCACACGGACCCTCTGATGAGAACCATCCTGCACACACTGGCCAAGTCATATCTGATTGAACTAAGATGAACCAAATTAGAACTTTAATTGCAGGCCCAACTGTGTTCCTTTCCATAACATTCCTGAATCTTCACACGAGTTCTGATAACTTTCTGCAAAATGCTCCCCCCACTGATAGCTGACCACTTGTCACGATATCAGGGGCAGGGGCCATTTCCCTGGGTCCTGTTCCCAGAGGGAGGAAACTGCGAATGACAGATTAATCCCACACATGCAAAGCCTCCCTCCCTGGCACTGACCCGCCCTGCACATACACTAACAATTGGCCAGCACTGTGTCCGTGCACTGGTCTCCCCTCCTACAGCACATGCTCCAGATCACACACGAAGCTGGGTGATTGACAGCAGCTGCTGCCCAATAGGGTGGAGGGGGCAGGGCTGGAGATTGTAAACAATGAATGAATGTGGAGGACCCTGGGGGATGGACAGGTGAGTGAGGGACAGGAGCAGTGCAGCAGCAGGAGGGGACCCTCAACAAAGTGAGCAATGGGAGAGTCTGACAGGAGAGAATCTACAGGAAGGTTCTGTTGAGGCTCAGGCAGGGACAGCTGGGAGACAGTATGGCCTGGCGGCTTGGGCATGTTTTCCAATCAGCCTTTTGAAAGATGCTGTTACTCAACTCTGAGCCCGATCCTCCTGGTTCAGAGGTAAGGACAATACCACCATTTCCTGGTGGGCTAGTGGAAAGAAGTGAAGATTTTCTCAATCTCTCTCACATGGAAACTCCATGAGCTCCTCCCACTTACTGTCTATGGTGGGGATGGAGACAGAGCAGATGGGAGTGGGGTTCGGGATATAGGGACTGCCTTTCAAATGGAACTTACCTGTGTCGGTTATATTAGCATGACTCAATACACAGTCACCAACACAAACCTGGTGTACGTGAACTTTATACAGAATATTAACACCCATAACTGGGTGACACAGATCCCAATGTACAGAGTTAAGTCCTGGATATTAATAATGGCTTTATGTGTGACAAATCACGTCTCATGAACTTGAGTCAATTTTTTGAAGTAACAAAGAGGATTGATGAGGGCAAAGCAGTGGAAATGATCTACATGGACTTCAGTAAGGCGTTCGACAAGGTTCTCCATGGGAGACTGGTTAGCAAGGTTGATCTCATAGAATACAGAGATAACTAGCCATTTGGATAAAAAACTGGCTCAAAGGGAGAAGACAGATGGTGGTGGTGGAAGGTTGCTTTTCAGATTGGAGACCTGTGACCAGTGGGGTGTCACAAAATATCAGTGGTGGATCCACTAATATTCATAATTTATATCAATGATTTGGATGTGAATATAGGAAGTATTGTTAGTAAGATGACACCAAAATTGGAGGTGTAGTGGACAGTGATGAGGATTACCTCAGATTACAACAGGATCTTGATCAGAGGGTCGAATGTGCTGAGGACTGGCAGATGGAGTTCAATTTAGATAAATGTGAGGTGCTGCATTTTGGGAAAGCAAATATTAGCGGGATGTATACATTTACTGGTAAGGTCCTCGGGACTGCTGCTGAACAAAGAGACCTTGGAGTGCAGGT
>NW_025167766.1:0-1703 GCF_004010195.1 Chiloscyllium plagiosum | reverse complement strand
AAAGAAATAAAACACTACATATATAATATGTACTATAATACAACATTTAAAGTTTAATAAGATGAAAATGCCATAACACTGTTATTCTAATTTAGAAGCTTGCAGACAAAGAGAATGTTGAGGGATGAACTTATTGAGGTTTATAAAATCGTGAAGGGCATAGATAAGATGAAGTAGCAAAAGTTTCTTCCTTATGGTGGGGGAGTTCAAAACTCGGGACAGGTGGTGGACAAAGATTTAAAAAGCATAAAGGGCAACTTTTTTACACAGACAGTATAGTCACTGTGTGGAAAGAACTGCCGGGGAAGTGGTGAATGTAGGTACAGTTGTTACGTTTAAAAGACATTTGGATAAGTATGTGAATAGGAAAGTTTTGGGGGGGATATGGGCCAAACACAGACAGGTGGGGTGAGTTTAGTTTGCGAACATGATCAGCTTGTATGAGTTGTATCAAAAGATCTGTTTCCATGCTGTATGACCCGATGACTCTGTTAAAATAATTATATCATTAAAATTTATTCCAAGGCACATTATTGGAAAAAGGTGCAGTGTACGTTTAAAATGACATAAGAACAATTTAAAATATTTTGATGACTGCAGAAGATGGCTAGTAGATTTTTAAAATTATGATAATAATCGAACGTTCATAAAAAAACATGATCTTTGCTGGAAGTTTGATTAAGATCGCAGTCACAAAGGTGTATTTTTAAAAATTTTGCAAGAGGATATGCATTCTGTTTTGGACTGGTCAGAAAGAAGCAGGAGAGTTCTATCCAAGTGGGAGAAGGTGGGAAAACACCCTTTTTTTTTTAAATCAAAAAAGACCGGAAGCCTTTTTGCACTTTTAGCAGTTAATAAAAAGATACAGGTCTGTTATAAAAAAGAAATTATAGCTTAAAAGAAATAAAACACTACATATATAATATGTACTATAATACAACATTTAAAGTTTAATAAGATGAAAATGCCATAACACTGTTATTCTAATTTAGAAGCTTGCAGACAAAGAGAATACTACAGTATTGCTATTATGAAGACTTTAAAAGTTTGACAAAATTGATAAGAGAATTAAAACAGCACTGATTTATTGCAAAGTCAGAAGTTTTATGGCAATCTGCATTTATTTCAGGCAGATTCATTAAATCTTAGTGATAAATGGAACAAGGTAGATTAGACATTATAGAAACAAAAATAACTTTAAAATACTATGAATAAATAAATGCAGTGAGAAGAAATGGCAGGAGAATAACATTGTATTCAAAATTTAATGCCAGAGATGGGTCAAACAAAACAGTGGATTGGACAAGCTGGAGAAAACAATTTGTTAGGTCCAGAATTGCTTCAAAATTAAATGTTAAATCTC
The DNA here is from genome assembly GCF_004010195.1 of Chiloscyllium plagiosum. Taxonomy (NCBI): domain Eukaryota; kingdom Metazoa; phylum Chordata; class Chondrichthyes; order Orectolobiformes; family Hemiscylliidae; genus Chiloscyllium; species Chiloscyllium plagiosum. Next base: position 340 of record NW_025167766.1, on the reverse strand, counting down.
AATGTGAACAAGCAAATATGCTATTGTATTCAATAAGTCCCATAGGTGATGATGCTACAAATTGTCAAAACATGAAAATAGGTACAGATATTGTTGAAAGGAGTTCTAAATAGTTTTAATAATCATTTCAGTTTGAAAACTAGCAAAACCTTTGAATGGGCAGATTTCACAGAAGAGTTCAGTATCCAGGGGAATCCATGTATAATTTCATTACCAACCTGTGTACATTGCTGGATAACTGTGAGCATGGAGATTTTAAACAGAATTGATAAGAGAAAAAATTATTGTTGAAACTATTGGGCGGCATGGTGGCACAGTGGCTAGCACTGCTGCCTCACAG
>NW_025167765.1:0-1703 GCF_004010195.1 Chiloscyllium plagiosum | reverse complement strand
AGTCTCACAGTGAGCCTGGCCTCATTTACACACTTCCCAGTAACCATACAGACACTGCACACAGTCTCCCAGTGACACAGGCCCAAACAACACGACTCCCAGTTACCATACTGTCACTGCAAACAGTATCATAGTGAGCCTGTCTTCATCCACACACCTTCCAGTAACCATACAGTCATTGAAAACAGTCTCATGCAGAGCCAGTCACTACAAACATTCTTATAGATACCGGGTCTTTATCCACACATCTCCCAGTGACCATACAGTCACTGCAAACAGTCTCATAGAGAGCCTGTCCTAATCTACACACCTCAGAGCAACCATACATTCACTGCAAACAGTTTCATAGAGAGCCCATCCTCAGCTACACACGTTCCAGCAACAACACTGTCACTCCGTGCAGACTGACGGTGAGACTGGCCACATTCCAGTAACCATACGGTCACTGTAAACAGTGTCACTCACTGTGTGACTGGCCTCATCTACACACCTCTCAGTAACCATACGCCACTGCAAACAGTCTGAGAGAGAACCTGCCCTTATCGACACACCTCCCAGTAACCATACAGTCACAGTGGACAGTCTCAGAGAGCTGATCCTCAACTAGACACGTCCCAGTAACAAAACAGTCACTCCAAATAGTCTCACAGTGAGACTGGCCTCATCTACACCCCTCCCAGTAACCATACAGTCACTGCAAACAGTCTCAGGTGAGACTGACCCCATCTACACACCCAACCGTACCAGACAGTCACTGCAAACTGTCTCACTGTGAGACTACCTTCATCAATACACCTCCCAGTAACCATACGGTCACTGCAAACAGACTTATAGAGGGCATGTTCTCATCCACACACCTCCCACTAACCATGCAGTAACTGCACACAGTCTCCCAGTGAGACTGGCCTCATCGACACACCTCCCAGTAAATATACAGTCACTGCACACAGTCACATAGAGAGCTTGTCCTCACCTACACACCTCCCAGTGACCAAACAGTCACTGCAAACAGTCTCATGGAGAACCTGCCCTCACGTAAACACCATCCTGGAACCATGCAGTCACTGCAAACAGTCTCATAGAGAACCTGCCCTCATCTAAACTCCACCCAGGAACCACACAATCAGTGCAAACAGTCTCCCAGTGAGATGCACACAGAGACCCTTTCCCTCAGCTGCAGACCTCCCAGTAACCTCCCAGTAATCAGTCATTGCAAATACTCTCCCAGTGAGATGGCCTCATCAACACGACTCCCAGTTATCATACTGTCACTGCAAACTGTCTCAGAGAGAGCCTGTCTTCATCCACACACCTACCATGACCACATATTCACTGCAAAGAGCCTCTCATCCGCACACCTCCCAGTAACCATACAATTACTGCACACAGTCTCCCAGTGAGACTGGCCTCATCAACACAACTCCCAGTAACCATACAGTCATGGCAAACAGTCTCATACAAAACCTGTCCTTATCTACACCCTCACAGCAACCACAGAGTCAATGCAAACAATCTGCCACTGAGACTGGCCTCATCTACCCACCTCGCAGTAACCAAACAGTCATAGAGATGTACAGCATGGAAACAGACCCTTCGGTCCAACCTGTCCATGCCGATCAGGATATCCCAACCCAATCTACTCCCACCTGCCAGCACCTGGCCCATATCCTTCCAAACCTTCCTATTCATATACCCATCCAAAT
>NW_025167764.1:0-1703 GCF_004010195.1 Chiloscyllium plagiosum | reverse complement strand
TGAGAGAGATATGAGCCAAATACTGGCAAACAGATCACTAGATTAATTTAGGATGTGTGGTCGGCGTGGACCAAAAGGTTTGTTTCTGTGCTCTGCAATTCTATGACTCTATTTCTACATATTCTGTACCAATTTCACAAGACTAGGAATAGTTAATTCCTCCCTCACAGCCTGTTCTCAACTGTGGCTTAACTGCAAGTTTCAGAATGATGTCTGCAGTTTTTTTGAAGCAATTGAATATGCTTTCAGACTTTATTGATGTTTCTAAATACATTATTTTAGCTATTCTCAATGTTTTAAAGATCAGCCATTTCGCTGGTTCAGTGGTTAGCGCTGCTGCCTCACACTGCAAGGGATCCGGGTTCGATCCCACCGTCTGGCAACTGTGTGTGGGATTTGCACATTCCTCTGCCCTCCTTTCAGTGCTCCAGTTTCCACCCATGGTCACAAAGATGGGCAGGTTAGGGTGGATTGGCCTTGCTAAATTGCCCCACAGTGTTCAGAGATGGGTTTTGGGGTGGGATGCTCTTCGGAGGGTCAGTGTGGACTCGATGGGCCGAATGGCCTGCTCCCACAGTGTGCGGATTCTATGATTACAAGAGTTGTCAAACCAATTTTAATTGGTGAAGTAGAAGACCAGGAGGCAATCTTTAAGCAGTTTTCCATTCATTCACAGAGTGAAACTTTAGAATTGTATCACTCTGAGCTCTACTCCAATCTCCATTTACGACAGAGATGAGGAGAAACTTCTTCACCCAGAGAGTGGTGGCTGTGTGGAATGCTCTGCCCCAGAGGGCAGTGGAGGCCCAGTCTCTGGATTCATTTAAGAAAGAGTTGGATAGAGCTCTCAAAGATAGTGAAATCAAGGGTTATGGAGATAAGGCAGGAAGAGGATACTGATTAGGAATGATCAGCCATGATCATATTGAATGGCGGTGCAGGCTCGAAGGGCAAAATGGCCTACTCCTGCACCTATTGTCAATGTCAATAAATGTCTTTTTATCTGTCCTCAATCAATCATATAATCAATATGTCCCTCCTTAACCTTGATTTTTTAAAGTTAGCAGTTTCTTCCTTCAGATAAACCTTATCAATCAAAACACAAAACATCGTTTCAAACCTAATTAAAGATTTTTCAAGTTCTGTACAAATCTTCTGGGATCCCCAGTAATCACCCCATATGAGCTGTTATCTTCATCAAATAATCTGACAATTATTGACTGCTATCAAGCTCTTCCGTCCCAGGAAATTTCCTTTCTCTGCAAAGTTTGGTTCATGTTGGCAAGTTCAATCCTCCTCCATTTCCCAAGAACACAGTTTAAAACGTGTTACATTCTCAGTATCTGTTTAACGCTCAGTGGGAAAACTGTTTTCAGTCTCACAGTTATACAGAATACCTCCAAAATGTTTTTGAGGAATGCACTGCTCCCACAAGAGCTGGTAGTTCCACAGTTAAAATGCTATCAACGGCACTTTTTCTTATTTACCCACCTTCCCAGGATACAGGATTTCTCTCACCAGAAACTGTGCCCCCTGTAAAAAATCCAGCAGGAAGATCATTATGCAGCTATCAGTAAAAATGTCTCATTTGGGTCACACAATGATAGAAATGGAAGAACCTGTCTCTTCACGAGAGATATCCGGCTGGCCTTGTGTTGGTGCTTGCTTGGTTGTCTTTGCTGTTTCCCCTCTAACTGTTCAAA
>NW_025167763.1:0-1703 GCF_004010195.1 Chiloscyllium plagiosum | reverse complement strand
AAACTAGTAACCTTACAAATCCAGTGGACAGAATTTTTTCTTTCGGTTAGAGGAGGAGGATAGGTGGGAGACACTATGTATATAATAAGGCAACTGCCCAGATATGTCACCTCACTTACTCAGCAGTCCCGTGTCCACCACCTATTCATGAGGTAAGTTGTTAATGAAGGAGTTTACCTTCCCAGCAGCCCCCACGGCCTCACCCTCACCGCACCCACTGCTGCATCTGTATTACATCCAGCGCCACACACGACAGAATGAAGGAACAGGTGGATAGGTCAGTTGTTCTTGTGGGTGAACGGTGCATGGTGTCGATCTTAGGATTTTGGATCATTATCAGGTGGGACTGGTACCTGTCAGACGATTCACAATACAATGAACATGTGCCTAATGTACTTTCTGGGAGATTTGATCGTGCTGTTGGGCAGCTTTTAAACTAATTGGCATGGGTTTGGGAGAGTGAGGAGATATAAATCTGGATTCATACCTTAATGCTAATTCCACCATATGTTTGGCTCGCTGCTTCTCCATATTTGTTCTACATCAGGTTTTCCTGTTCTTGTACTCCACTATATCGGACCATCCACAAAATAATAGAAGGCTTTCCTGATTTCCTTGGGTTGTCCCCATTTTTTTTATGACCAATGTCCCTCCCTTTCGAAACTTAGCTTTTCGGCGAAGAAGGTGGATACTTTGGCATGTTTTAGAGTAACGTCAGGGCCTTGATGCATCAAGTTCCAGTGCACCATGCAGTTTTGTCTAACCATACTGTCTGCTATTTGGCAGCTGAACAATAGTCATGTAAGAGTATGTTTCGGTGAAAAATGTTGAAACCAGTTGTCTTGACCTGGAGGTATTTCTCATGCATGCGAAACTGTGACGAACTGGGAATAAAATTCATTGGCATAGGCCATTGCTCCAAGCCACCTTGGTGCTCTGGAAAGTGCACAGTTGTGAGGGTAATGTCCATGGCAGTTAGTTCTTGTGCGATTGGGTGTTCGGTGTTTGGTATCGGCAGTGTAGGACCTTTCCCAGGGCCTGTTCATTTATCTGAGCTGTCGTACTCCTTCCATTAAAATAAGAATACTTCAGACAACCATTAATACCATGCTAATTAATTGTTCCTGCTTGTTCTTTCTAGTGAATTACTCGATTTAATTCTTGAATTTTCCTCAACCAATTTACTTGATAACCTAGTTCTCTTGTTCCCATATCCCTGCCTCACTAGGATCATAGGATCACGGTGGCTTAGTGGTTAGCACTGCTGCCTCACAGTGCCAGGAACTTGGATTCGACTCCAGCCTAGGGCTACTGTCTGTCTGGCGTTTCCATATTCTCCTCATGTCTGCGTGGGTTTCCTCTGGGTGCTCCAGTTTCTTCCCACAGTCTATTGTCTATTGTCTATTGTCACAGTCCAAAGATGTGCATGTTAGATGAATTGGCCATGGGAAAATGTCCATAGTGTTCAGGGATGTGTAAGTCATGTGCATTACTCAGGAGTAATGCTGAATCATAGGGGAAGGGGAATGGGTCTTGGACAGATACTCTTTGACCTACAATGCATCTCATCCACATCCCACACCTCTGCCCTCAAACCCCACCCCTCCAATCGTAATAAGGACAAAACCTTGCTGTCCTCACTTTCCACCTTTTCAACCTTCGCATTAACTGCATTATCCACCGACATTTCCGCCACCTCAAAA
>NW_025167762.1:0-1703 GCF_004010195.1 Chiloscyllium plagiosum | reverse complement strand
GAGTCTATGTGTGTGTATGTGTATGTGTGTGCGCGTGCGTGCGCGTGTGTGCGTGCGTGTGAGAGACTGTGTGGCTTTGGGCCTGGAGCATCACCTGATGTGAGAGGCAGTTTTAAGATCTGACTTTTCATTTTCAAAATGCCAAGAATGAGAATTGATCACACTGAAACCGTTGAAAACCAAAACTGAGAACAATATGATTTTATTTCCCTTGGCGTGTTTATTTGGTTGGCCGATTTCAAACGCCCTTTTGCTCTGAAATGGATTGGGATGTTGGCACAGTGTCGCGTCCTTTTTGTCTGGAGATCCGTCCTGTATTTGACTCCTGACCTTCCTTTCGCTGAAATAGGTTGCAGCACTGCTGAACGTGCACCAACACGAGGAAAGAGATCTCTGCTTCCTTATGGGCCGGCTGTCTGAAATGATCAGCATCATTTGTAACAGAATACCAGACCTCTGGCTCTCAGCTTAATGTGGCATGCAATAACAGTTATCAATCATGGGAGCAGGTCATTGAGAATTTCATTCCCCTTGACCCTCAGGGCTCACCTGGACCTGTGTGAGTTGGGGAAGAACAGGGTGAGGACACTGACTGACTATTGCTGAGGCCCAGCTCTTGCTTGTCCGAAGATATTGCGATCGACTCCCCCAGCGGGACAATGATTTACTGTCAGCTACTATTGGTGTTTTTGTGACCAGCTCACTGACCTGTGCGGTGTGAAGTTGAAAAGGCAGCTTCCTCTTCCAATGTCTCTGCAGCTTCATCCTATCACAGCTGCCGTGCTAACAGGCCGTGCTGAGACCAGATCCAACAGTCACACTAACAATGACTCTGTGTGGACAGCAGAGGAACACAGAGCAGTGATGGGAGCAGCCAGTGTTCACATCAGTTAGAACATCGAACAATACAGCGCAGAACAGGCCCTTCGGCCCTCGACGTTGCTGTGAACCACACTCAGCTCGTCCCCTACACTATCCCATCATCATCCATGTGTTTATCCAAGGATTGTTTAAATCTCCCTAATGTGGCCGAGTTAAAAATCACACAACACCAGGTTATAGTCCAACGGGTTTAATTGGAAGCACTAGCTTTCTGAGCGCTGCTCCTTCATCAATTGTGGGGGACACAAGGAGAAATATAATTTGCTGCCAACAGCACCGTCATAGAAAGTTAAAAATCACACAGCACCAGGTTATAGTCCAACGGGTTTAATTGGAAGCACTAGCTTTCTGAGCACCGCTCCTTCATCAATTGTGGGGGACACAATTGTAAGGCACAGAATTTATAGCAAACGTTTACAGTGTGATGTAACTGAAATTATACATTGAAAAATACCTGGATTGTCTGTTAAGTTTCTCATCTGTTAGAAGGACCATGATAGTTTCAGTTCTTTCATATGCAAGTCACAAAACGTTTTTTTAAAAAGTTGCATTCTCGGGTTAGCTGTTAACAATAGTGATAGCTAGACAATATGTTGAAGGTGTTAGCCCCCTGTGTTCTCTGTCTATGACCTGATGTTTAGATTGATTCTAATCTAAAAAGTGAGATAACGGAGTTTTACGTAAATTCATGCAGTTTTTGAGCAAAGTACAATGTAACCCTGCAAGTACAAATTCAATCCACAAACATATATGTGCGCATGTTTGTCTTTGTCTGTCTGTGTGTGTGTGTCTGTCTGGGTTGGGGGTTCTGAGTGTGAGAG
>NW_025167761.1:0-1703 GCF_004010195.1 Chiloscyllium plagiosum | reverse complement strand
AGGGACTGCTAATCTCTATAATACACACAGGGACTGCTCTTCTCTATAATATACACAGGGAATGCTATTCTCTATAATATACACAGGGACTGGTATTCTTTCTAATACACACAGGGACTGCTAGTCTCTGCAATATGCACAGGCATTGCTAGTCTCTGTAATATGGACAGGGACTGCTAGTCTCTATAAAACACACAGGGAGTGGTATCCTCGATAATACGCAGAGGGGCTGCTATTCTCTATAATACACACAGGGACTGCCATTCTCTATAATATACAGAGGGACTGCTATTCTCTGTAATATACACAGGGACTGCTATTCTCTATAATACACATAGGAACTGCTATTCTGTATAATATACACAGGGACTGCTATACTGTATTATACACACAGGTATTGCTATTCTTTCTAATACACACAGGGACTGCTAGTCTCTGCAATATGGACAGGGACTGCTAGTCTCTATAAAACACACAGGGAGTGGTATCCTCGATAACACGCAGAGGGACTGCCATTCTCCATAATATACAGAGGGACTGCTATTGTCTGTAATACATACAGGGACTGCAATTCTCTGTAATATACACAGGAACTGCTATTCTCTGTAAGACACCCAGGGACTGGTATTCTCTGTAATATACACAGGGACTGCTACTCTCTGTAATATACACAGGGACTGCTATTCTCTGTAATATACACAGGGACTGCTATTCTCTGTAATATACACAGGGACTGCTATTCCCGAGAAAACACACAGGGACTGCTATTGTCTGTAATATACACAGGGACTGCTATTGTCTATAATATACACAGGGACTGCTATTCTCTATAATACACACAGGGACTGCTATTCTGTGTAATATACACAGGGTCTGCTATTGTCTGTAATATACACAGGGACTGCTATTCTCTATAATACACAGAGGGACTGCTATTCTGTGTAACACACACAGGGACTGCTATTGTCTGTAATATACACAGGGACTGCTATTCTCTATAATATACACAGGGACTGCTATTCTCTATAATATACACAGGGAATGCTATTCTCTATAATATACACAGGGACTGCTATTCTCTATAATACACACAGGGAATGCTATTCTCTATAATATACACAGGGTCTGCTATTGTCTGTAATATACACAGGGACTGCTATTCTCTATAATATACACAGGGAATGCTATTCTCTATAATATACACAGGGACTGCTATTCTCTATAATACACACAGGGAATGCTATTCTCTATAATATACACAGGGTCTGCTATTGTCTGTAATATACACAGGGACTGCTATTCTCTATAATATACACAGGGACTGGTATTCTTTCTAATACACTCAGGGACTGCTAGTCTCTGTAATATGCACAGGGACTGCTAGTCTCTGGAATATGCACAGGGACTGCTCGTCTCTGTAATATGCACAGGCACTGCTAGTCTCTGTAATATGCACAGGCACTGCTAGTCTCTGTAATATGGACAGGGACGGCTAGTCTTGAAAAAACACACAGGGAGTGGTATCCTCGATAATACGCAGAGGGGCTGCTTTTCTCTATAATACACACAGGGAGTGCCATTCTCTATAATATACAGAGGGACTGCTATTCTCTGTAATATACACAGGGACTGCTATTCTCTGTAATATAAACAGAGACTGCTATTCTCTGTAATATACACAGGGACTGCTATTCTCTATAATA
>NW_025167760.1:0-1703 GCF_004010195.1 Chiloscyllium plagiosum | reverse complement strand
GACAAGTTGTGGGACATGGCTACGCTAATTTATGATCCATACATTAATAAGGATGATGATAGAGTTGGAAGTGTTGACTCTTTTTCTCATCTATACCTGGTTCTATTTGAATGAGCACTTTTTGAATCTGTAATTTGTAATCTTTCCAAAGTTAATTTTCCAGTGATTGCTGCTGTTAACTTTGGGATGTGCATCCTTGTTTCGAGGAATAAATGTAGTTTTGCTCGCGGAGCTGGAAGTCATTTCCGAGATGTCTTTAATCTAGGAGAGAGTGGTTGGGGATTCTGGACATGATGTGTCTGCTTCTTTGGATTTATTGCTGAGAGACCATGGGACTGTGTTCATTGAGTCCCCACTATTTTGAATACAATGTTCTGGTGATTTTTCTCTGCTCTTCAGAGTTCTTTGTGCTGCAGTGTGTGGTGGCTCGTTAAGATAATGTTCTAATGCAGCTTCGTTTGTGGAGGTTGGGATGATTGCTTCTGTAGTTCAGTATTTCGTCTGCATGCGTTGTTTTCCTGTAGACGCTGGTTTGAAGTTCCCCATTGACTGGTCGCTCTACTGTGACATCTAGGATTAGCAGTTTGTTATAGTTTTCCTCCTCTTTAGTTAACGTTATGCTAGTAAAGGTATTATTAATGGCCTTGAACGTTTCCTCTAATTTGTTTTGCTCAGTGATGGCAAAGGTGTCATCCATGTAGCGGACCCAAATGTTGGGTTGAATGGTTGGTAGATCTGTTTGTTCGAGTCTCTGCATTACTGCCTCTGCTTAGAACCCTGATATTGGAGATCCAATCAGTGTTCTATTTGTTTGACTGTAGTCTTCGTTTTTGAAGGTGAAGTGGGTGGTAAGGCATAGGTCCACTAGCTTGACGATATTGTACTTGCTGATGAAGTTGGTAGTGTTTGGTATATTTGTCTTTGGGACATCTAATAATGTAGTCAGTGTTCCCATGGCCAGGTTGATGTTGATGGATGTGAACAGCGCTGTTTTGTGAACTGAAATCTTTATTTAATCCTCTTCTATCTTGGTGTCTTTGATGGTCTTCAGAAATTCTTGGGTGGAGTGGATGGAATAGGGTGAATCTTCTATGAAGTGTTTTAGCCTTTGGTGTAGTTCCTTGGCCAGTCTGTAAATTGCTGTTCCAGGTAGCAAGACTATGGGTCTGAAGGGGGCTCCTCGTTTGTGTATTTGGGGTAATCCATATAAGCGTGGTGTGTTGGATCCCTCGGGTTTCATTTTTTAGATGTCGGTCTTATTCATTTCTCCAGATTTCTGAAGTTTTTTGAGTCGGGCTGTGATTTAACTATCGAGTTGTGGGGTTGGTTCTATCATCACTTGTTGGTACGTGTTGGTGTATGTAAGTAATGCATTCGCTTTCTCAATGTAGTCTCTTTGATTTAAAATGATTGTCAAGCGCGATTTTTCTACAGGTAGGAGAACAATGTTTTTATATAGTCTTTCTCGTGCTTTCCTTTCTTGTGTATCAAGCGAGTTTCCTTCCTATGTCCTGCTTAATGTTGGTGTGTTGTTCCAGTCGAAGTGGTGTCTTTCTTTATCCAAATGTAAAAACACTAGTGAGGGAGGGTCATGTTATTTCGTGGCTAGTTTTCTGTGTGTTCGTCCGGTGTAGTGCTTGTTACAGTTCTTCCAAGGTATTTGTAAATGTCGTTCATTTTGTTTGTTTTCTGTATAAGGTCTT
>NW_025167759.1:1255-1703 GCF_004010195.1 Chiloscyllium plagiosum | reverse complement strand
GTGTGAGATACTGTACAGGGAGCAGCTTTCTGTATGAGATACTCTGCAGGAGGCAGCTTTCTGTGTGAGATAATGTACAAGGAGCAGCTTTCTGAGTGAGGTACTGTGCAGGGAGCAGGTTTCTGAGTGAGGTACTGTACCGGGACCAGCTTTCTGTTTGAGGAATTGTACCGGGAGCAGCTTTCTGTGTCAGATACTGTACCGCGAGCAGCTTCCTGAGTGAGGTACTGTACCGGGAGCAGCTTTCTGTGTGAGGTATTGGTCAAGGGAACAGCTTCCTGAGTGAGGTACTGTCCCGGGAGCAGCTTTCTGTGTGAGGTATTGGTCAAGGGAACAGCTTCCTGAGTGAGGTACTGTCCCGGGAGCAGCTTTCTGTGTGAGGTATTGGTCAAGGAGCAGCTTTCTGTGTGAGGCACTGGACAGGGAAGCAGCTTTCTGGTGAGGTATT
>NW_025167759.1:0-1142 GCF_004010195.1 Chiloscyllium plagiosum | reverse complement strand
GGTACTGGACCGGGAGCAGCTTTCTGTGTGAGATACTGGACAGGGAGCCTCTTTCTGTGTGAGGGACTGGACAGAGAGCAGCTTTCTGTCTGAGGTACTGTACCGGGAGCAGCTTTCTGAGTGAGGTACTGTACCGGGAGCAGCTTTCTGTGTGAGATACTGGAGAGGGAGCCTCTTTCTGTGTGAGGGACTGGACAGGGAGCAGCTTTCTGTGTGAGGTACTGTACCGGGAGCAGCTTTCTGAGTGAGGTACTGGACCGGGAGCAGATTTCTGTATGAGATACTGTACAGGGAGCAGGTTTCTGAGTGAGGTACTGTACCGGGACCAGCTTTCTGAGTGAGACACTGTAGAGGGAGCAGCTCTCTGAGTGAGGAATTGTACCGGGAGCAGCTTTCTGTGTCAGATACTGTACCGCGAGCAGCTTCCTGAGTGAGGTACTGTACCGGGAGCAGCTTTCTGAGTGAGTTACTGGACAGGGAGCAGCTTTCTGAGTGAGGTACTGTACCGGGAGGAGCTATCTGAGTGAGGTACTGTACCGGAGCAGCTTTCTGTGTGAGATACTGGACAGGGAGCAGCTTTCTGTGTGAGGTACTGGACCTGGAGCAGTTTTCTGTGTGAGGTACAGGACAGGGGGCAGCTTTCTCTGTGAGGTACTGTACAGGAAGCAGCTTTCTGAGTGAGGTATTGTTCCGGGAGCAGCTTTCTGAGTGAGATACTGTACCAGGATCAGCTTTCTGTGTGAGGTACTGGACAGGGAGCAGCTTTCTGTGTGAGGTACTGGACCTGGAGCAGTTTTCTGTGTGAGGTACAGGACAGGGAGCAGCTTTCTGAGTGAGATACTGTACAGGGAGCAGCTTTCTGAGTGAGGTATTGATCCGGGAGCAGCTTTCTGAGTGAGATACTGTACAGGGAGCAGCTTTCTGTGTGAGGTACTGGACAGGGAGCAGCTTTCTGAGTGAGGTACTGGACAGGGAGCAGCGTTCTATGTGAGGTACTGGACAGGGAGCAGCTTTGTGTGTGAGGTACTGGACAGGGAGCAGCTTTCTGAGTGAGATACTGGACAGGGAGCAGCTTTCTTTGTGAGGTACTGGACAGGGAGCAGCTTTCTGAGTGAGGTACTGTACAGAGAGCAGCTTTCTGT
>NW_025167758.1:0-1703 GCF_004010195.1 Chiloscyllium plagiosum | reverse complement strand
ATCGTCCTTTTTGTTCTGAAGCCGAATTGACGTGTAATTTCCTGATCTGCAGGAACCTTCAGTCAATGTCCCCAATAAAATCAGAGACATTGTCCTTCCATCATCACCGGAGGGGAACTCAAATTGTCCCACACGCTCTTCATGGGGACCTTTCCATTTCAATCATTCAATTACCCAATCACTGCGATTCCTGGGAATGGCAAGGATACAACATGAATAGTCAAGTCGCAGTTTGATAATCTGTTGAAGTTCTGTCTGAAGTCGTATCAAAGAAGAATGAAGAATGAACTGCTTGACGGAGCAGAGATGACAGAGGCACCATCCGCTTCTTTAAACGGGTGGATCACTGTCTCTGACTTTCTCGAGGACATTAATTGATCTGAAGCATTCAATATACTCCCGCCACAGATGTTCTCCTTTTCATGTTACTGTTGTTAAAGAAAAGCGCACTTTTTGTTCCCTGGCCGGGAATTGAACCCGGGCCACAGCGGTAAAAGCGCTGAATCCTAACCAAGCGATCACCAGGAATGCCTTCCACAAACTGCTGCACAGGTTGTGTCATAGCCCTCAAACTCCTTGTGAGTGTGTTACTGTCAAAAACAACCGCTTGCTTATCTTCATCACATTTTCCACTCCTTGGCCTTGTATGGTTTAACATCACAAAACCACTTCTGAATACCTCTGACGTTTATGTGGGCCTCTGCTTCTCCGTTTCTGACAGACAGTGGGCTCCAGGTTCAGACACTAGCTGGCTTATTAAGTTTTATTGCGTATCTCCTCAACTCTGTCTGCATTCAACCTTCAATCTAAGCACCATGATGATCGATCAAGAGGAAAGACTTCTTCTAGTCTACCCTATTCCTATACCTCACTATTTTGCATTTCAATCGTATATTCTCAAAATTTATTGTGCCATAGGGAAAATTTCCCCAGTCTGTCCAATCTCTCTGCATTGCTGAATCTCTTCAACCAGTCAATATCATGTTAAATCTCTTCTTCATTGTTTCCAGTGCCATCATATCCCTGCTGTAATGTGAAATGCAGAACTGCACACAATACACTGGCTAGAATGGAACAAATGAAATAAATAACGCAGAAAGCAACACAAAGTGTTCTTTTCCAGTAAATTCTCTTTTGCTCAATATTGCGCTGTGTTTTTGCGCATCTGATCCTGATGCTCCAATAATTTATGGTTTATGTCCGTAAAAGTTATTGTATGAGAATATGTCTCCCAATCGAACATCTAATTTTATCGAAGAGGTGGAACTTCCCGACGGTGGGATTTGGGCGGTTTAACCCAGCAATAGTGACAGCAGCAGCACAGACTGAATGATGTCCAAGTGAGTGTTAGATTGTGCAAAGCTTCAGTGAAATTGCAGGAGGTATGAAACGGTTGGTTATTGATTATGGAAGGGAGAGAAATCTTCGAGAAAGTTTGGGCTTGAATCCTGATGCATGAAACGCTGAGACGTGAGAAAGTGGGTAATTGTAAGTGCAAGATTGTCACATTGAAGAGTATTTTCGTGTAAATTATGACTGATTCCCACCTCCGTTTGCTATGCACGTATTACGTGGCATAAAACGGGGAAGATGCCTATTGCTATGGCTCAGATTGGAACTGAACTTGTGTTGGCTACAAGTCAAAGCAAGATGCAAAAACGCAATAAGGGTAGTTTTATGGGATATTTTGGGAACAGCACCAT
>NW_025167757.1:0-1703 GCF_004010195.1 Chiloscyllium plagiosum | reverse complement strand
GGGAGTCGACCAATGAGGAAACAAAGAAAGATCAAACCCATTCTCCCAGCCTGAAGGTTCCTCTTCTGTCCAGGATCTGCCACCTCCCTGTCTGTTTCCTTTTGTTTCATTCTGCTGTTATATTATTGACTTGGAGCAACTGAAGGGAAAGGAAGTGAACCCAGAAAGGGTGCAGAGTCTAACCAGGGACGGGAAGTGGTGGCATGGATCTGTTTATCAGCAACTCCATGAGAATGGGGAGGGTGTACATTAGGGGCAGCAGAGTCAGAATGGTGGGAGAGAGTAAGTGGGCTGGAGGGTTACAGCTTTGGGGGAACAAAGGGGAAAAATATTCCAGAGAAACGAGAATTGTCTGTTCTGAATTTCTAATCTGTACCTATTCATTTATACAGGGTGCTAGATGGTGAAGATTTGCAGACTGAAATCTCAAAATCATGTGCCAATCGTGATCGAGTTATCCAGAATTTGACAAACCAAAGATGGAGAATTACTCGGCCAAAGTCCTGCAACACTCTACCTCCCAGCATTGTCGGTCTATCTGCGCCAAATGGACTGCGATTGTTACAAGACGGCAGCTCACTACCATCTTCTTAAGGGTACCAAGAGATGGGGAACAAATGCTGGCTGAGCCAGTGATGCCCATATCCTGGAACTGGTTTCTATCTCTAGTTGCTGAAACCCAGTTGATGTTACTGCAGGATGATGAGGGATGCTGACTGCCTCGTCCAGGAGGCAGCACCCTCACATTTCCCCTGCCTACACCTACACAGTAACATAACAACATCACTGGAACAAAAGGCAGTGAAGCCAAAGGAGGACTTTGATATAGTTCTTCGAGGTAAAGTCATGAAAGGGGATTGGAGCACAGCAGGAACAGGAGACTGAGCTGGATGGTCAGCTGTTTCCCATTGAATGGTGGAACACAATCGAATGGTCGCCTCCTGCTGCTCTCTTCCAAGTACGTATATAGCCATGGAGCCCGGGTAGGAAGAAGTAGGTAGGGCAGGGATTATCCAGGAGATTGCACCTCCACATCAGTTTTCAGTAAGGGTTGGTTTGATGGATTTTATTTAACATTTTTCTTTTACATTTAAAAAAAAACAAATTTGCTAACCTTGTGTTAAAGTTTATTCCACAATAAATAAAAGTAAAAGAATTGAAACTATCTGAACATAACAGTTTTTAAAATTTCAAATGCCCTTTAGAACAAAATCCTGTCTCTTCCCGGACACCATCACTTTCCAGTTACTCAAACTCCAGGGAAATATTCCCTCCCTGTCTGAACCTTTGGTTTGATTTAACTGCTTTTCAGTTCTCCTTCTGTGAGCTGTGAAGCGTTCTTTGTTCCCCATTTCTCCTACTCAGAAATGTTATCACACACAGCTGAGCAACCTTCCCACCATCAAAATCATCATTACACCATTTTGGTTCACATATAATCACCAGCAATAAACCATTTGTGTAACCAATTGAATATTTATAAACAAAGCCCATTATGGGCAAAGCAAACCATTACAAGTGACAGAGTGGGAAGGGACTAAATCAAAGTAGATTTGGGGGGAGGAGGGGGCAGTGATGGAGATAAAGCACTGTATCCCATGTGGTGCCCACCTCCATCTAAAGGCATCGAGAGCATTGATACACACCACATGCTCCTTCTCTCATAGATTAGAATCCTAACAGTGTGGAAGGAGAAGATTGGC
>NW_025167756.1:0-1703 GCF_004010195.1 Chiloscyllium plagiosum | reverse complement strand
GCCGGATTAATCCAAGAGTTATGGCCTGGAACAGAGTGCCTGAGAGAGTGGGATAGGTCGGATTAATCCAGGGGTTAGGGTCTGGAACATAGTGTCTGAGAATGTGGGTTAGGCTGGATTAATCCAAGGGTTAGGGCTTGGAACACAGTGCCTGAGAGTGTGCGGGAGGCTGAATTAATTAGGTATGAGGGTCTGGAACACAGTGCCTTAGAGATTGGGATAGGCCGGATTAATCCAGGGGGAGGTTCTGGAACACAGTGCCTGAGAGTGTGGGATAGGCCGGATTAATCCAGGGGTGAGGTTCTGGAACACAACAATCTCAGGCACTGTATTCCAGACACTAAGCCTTCTATTAATCCAGCCAAACCCACATCCTCAGACACTGTTTTGCAGACCCTAAAGCCTAGAATAATTCAGCCTATCCCACACTCTCAGACACTGTGTTCCAGACACTAACCCCTGGATTAATCCGGCCTACCACACACTCTCAGGCACTGTGTTCCCGAGCCTAACCCCTGGATTAATCCAGCCTATCCCACACTGTCAGGCACTGTATTCCAGACCCTAACGCCTGGATTAATCCGGCCTATCCCACACTGTCAGGCACTGTGTTCCAGACCCTAAGCCTTCGATTAATCCAGCCAAACCTACACCCTCAGGCACTGTGTTCCAGACATAATCCCTGGATGAATCCGGCCTCTCCCAATCTCTCAGGCACTGTGTTCCAGAGCCTAACCCCTGGATTAATCCGGCCTAACCCACATTCTCAGACACTGTGTTCCAAAACCTAACCCGTGGATTAATCCGGCCTATCCCACATTCTCAGACACTGTGTTACAGATCCTAACCCCCGGATTATTCCCACCTCTCCCACACTCTCAGGCACTGTATTCCAGACACTAAGCCTTCTATTAATCCAGCCAAACCCACACCCTCCGACACTGTTTTACAGACCCTAAAGCCTGGAATAATTCAGCCTATCCCACTCTCTCAGGCACTGTGTTCCAGACCCTAAGTCCTTGAATTAATCTGGTCTATCCCACGCTCTCAGGCACTTTGTTCCACACCCTAACCCCTGGATTAATCCAGCCTCCCCCACACTCTCAGGCAGTGTGTTCCAAAACCTAACCCCTGGTTTAATCCGGCCTCCCCTCACTCTCAGGCACTGTATTCCAGACACTAAGCCTTCTATTAATCCAGCTAAACCCACACCCTCAGACACTGTTTTACAGACCCTAAAGCCTGGAATAATTCAGCCTATCCCACACTCTCAGACACTGTGTTCCAGACACTAACCCCTGGATTAATACGGCCTACCACACACTCTCAGGCACTGTGTTCCAGTGCCTAAACCCTGCATTAATCTGGCCTATCCCACACTCTCTGAAACTGTATTCCAGACCCTAACACCAGGATTAATCCGGCCAACCTCACACTGTCAGGCACTGTGTTCCAGACCCTAAGCCTTTGATTAATCCAGCCAAACCCACACCCTCAGATACTGTGTTCCAGACCCTAACCCCTGGATTAATCCGGCGTATCGCACACTCTCAGGCACTTTGTTCCACACCCTAACCCCTGGATTAATCCAGCCTCCCCCACACTCTCAGGCAGTGTGTTCTAAAACCTAACCCGTGGATTAATCCAGCCTCCCCACACTCTCAGGCACAGTGTTCCAGACCCTAACCTCTGGATTAATCCGG
>NW_025167755.1:0-1703 GCF_004010195.1 Chiloscyllium plagiosum | reverse complement strand
CCGGTCTCACACAGCATCCCGGTCTCACACAGCGTCCCGGTCTCACACAGTGTCCCGGTCTCACACACAGTATCCCACTCTCACACAGTATCCCGGTCTCACACAGTATCCCGGTCTCACACAGTATCCCGGTCTCACATAGTATCCCTCTCTCACACAGTATCCCGGTCTCTCACAGTATCCCACTGTCACACAGTATCCCAGTCTCTCACAGTATCCCTGTCTCACACAGTATCCCGGTCTCACACAGTATCCCGGTCTCACACAGTATCCCGGTCGCTCACAGTATCCCGGTCTCACAGAGTATGGCACTCTCACACAGTATCCCGATCGCTCACCGTATCCCACTCTCACAGATTATCCCACTCTCACAGAGTATCCCAGTCTCACACAGTATCCTACTCACACACAGTATCCCACTCCCACACAGTATCCCGGTCTCACACAGTATCCCGGTCTCACACAGTATCCCGGTCACACATAGTATCCCACTCTCACACAGTATCCCGATCTCTCACAGTATCCAAGTCTAACACAGTATCCCACTCTCACAGTATCCTGGTCTCACACAGTATCTCAATCTCACACAGTATCCCGGTCTCACACAACATCCCAGTCTCACACAGTATCCCGGTCTCACACAGTATCCCACTCTCACACAGTAACCCGGTCTCACACAGTATCCCGGTCTCACACAGTATCCCACTCTCACACAGTATCGCGGTCCCTCACAGTATCCCACTCTCACACAGTATCCCGGTCTCACACAGTATCCCGGTCTCACACAGTATCCCGGTCCCTCACAGTATCCCGGTCCCTCACAGTATCCCGGTTTCAAACAGTATCCCAGTCTAACACAGTATCCCACTCTCACACAGTATCCCACTCTCACACAGTATCCCACTCCCACACAGTATCCCGGTCTCACACAGTATCCCGGTCTCACACAGTATCCCGGTCTCACACAGAATCCCACTCTCTCACAGGATCCCAGTCGCACACAGTATCCCAGTCTCTCTCAGGATCCCACTGTCTCACAGTATCCCCGTCTCACACAGTATCCCGGTCTCACACAGTATCACCGTCTCACACAGTATCCCGGTCTCACACAGTATCCCGGTCGCACACAGTATCCCACGCTCACACAATATCCCGGCCCCACACAGTATCCTGGTCCCACACAGTATCCTGGTCCCACACAGTATTCCAGTCCCACACAGTACCCCACTCTCACACAGTATCCAACTCTCACACAGTATCCCACTCTCACACAGTATCCCACTCTCACACAGTTTCCCGGTCTCACACAGTTTCCCGGTCTCACACAGTATCCCGGTCTCACACAGTATCCCGGTCTCACACAGTATCCCGGTCCCACACAGTATCCCGGTCCCACACAGTATCCTGGTTACACACATTATCCCGGTCTCACACAGTATCCCATTCTCACACAGTATCCCGGTCTCACACAATATCCCACTCTCACACAGTATTCCGATCTCTCACAGTATCCCAGTCTCTCACAGTATCCCGGTCTCACACATTATCCCAGTCTCACACATTATCCCAGTCTCAAACAGGATCCCACTCTCGCAAAGGATCCCGGTCTCACAAAGGATCCCGGTCTCACAAAGGATCCCGGTTTCACAAAGGATCCCGGTTTCACACAGTATCCCGGTCTCACACAATATCCCACTGTCACA
>NW_025167754.1:0-1703 GCF_004010195.1 Chiloscyllium plagiosum | reverse complement strand
CTGAGAATGAGCTAAATGTATTAATAACTTGGATTAAGCGAGAATCGGACATCAGAGGATTACTGAGGAATAGAAGAACATCATCTGCATAAAGAGTAATTTTATGTTTACCTGTACCAATCCTCGGGGCCGTTATATTAGGATCAGCCCATATAGCTTCTGCTAGTGGTTAAATTATTAGCGTAAATAACAATGGCGAGAGAGGACATCCCTGATGGCAGCCCCTACCCACACTGAAGCTATCCGACCCTAATCCATTGGTAACCACAACTGCTTTGGGATCACTATACAATGTTGAGATCCATTTGGTAAACACCTTTCCAACGCCAAACCTTTCCAATGTGTAAAACAAATATGACCATTCAACCCTATCGAATGCCTTTTCCGCGTCTAATGAAACTACTACTCCTGGTATCTTTCCCTGATGGCAGGCTTGAATCATATTCAAAACCCTTCTAACATGATTTACGGACCTTAATAACCCCCGTCTGATCCTCCTTTATGATATGTGGCAGTACCCTTTCTAGTTTCAGTGCTAACATTTTTGAAAGGATTTTAAAATCTACATTTAGCAAGGATATTGGTCTGTATGACGCACAATCTTCTGGATCCTTTCCTTTCCTTTTTTAAGGATAAGAGAGATATTTTCCTCTTACAGTGAAGGCGGGAGACAGCCCTGACTATATGCATAGTTTTACAAGTCCATAAGTGGACCAGCCAATATTTCTGTAAATTCTTTATAGAATTCAGCTTGAAAACCATCTGGGCCCGGCACCTTACCGCTCTGAAATTGCCTGATTACGTCAAGTATTTCTTGGACTGTTAGGGAAGCATTTAAGACCGATACCTGTTCCGGAGTTAGGCCCGGAAAGGTCAAATTTTTTAAAAATGATTGCATCCTCCTAGTCCTGTCTTCACATCCTGCGATTTATATAAATCAGAATAAAATTTTCTAAAGATTGTATAAATCCTTTTATGATCATGAGTCAAAATACCCGTACTTTCCTTGATAGACGTGATAGTTTGAGGGGCCTTTTTTTTTCTTTGCAAGAAATGCTAAGTATCTACCCGGTTTGTCGCCAAATTCATATAACCTTTGTTGTGCAAATACTATTTCCCTCTTAGCTGTTTGAGTAAGCATAGTGTTTAGAGCTGTCCTAAGGGCCGTAATCCTTTGCAATTTGATGATAGAAGGTCTATCAGCGTATGCTGTTTCAGCTGCTTTTAAGCGAGCTTCGAGCAGACGCTGTTGTTCTCCGTTTAATTTTTTCTGGGTCGCTGAGTAGGAGATGATCAAACCTTGCGTGTAAGGTTTGATGGTCTCCCACATCATTGATGGGTTGCTCGCCGTACCTAAATTAATTTCTAAAAAAGTTTTAAATTCTTGAGAGAAGTACTTTACAAATTTACTATCTTTCATTAGGAAGGGGTCCATACGCCAATGCCGAGGGGATGTCCCGTTGTTCCTCGCCTTAGTTTCCATATATACAGCAGCGTGGTCGGAAATTGTTATACTACCTATTTTACAGGATGATATGGAATTTTTAAAAATCGGGGCAAAAAACATATCAATTCTGGTATGACATTTATGTGGATTGGAGTAAAAAGAAAAATCAGATCCACCAATTGTTTAGATCTGGGAGATACTCCTGCAGTACTCTTGGGAATCATATCTATTTCTGGATCCATAATACAATTAAAGT
>NW_025167753.1:0-1703 GCF_004010195.1 Chiloscyllium plagiosum | reverse complement strand
GCCGCCCCCAGGGGGGGAGTGGGCGGTCGCCGGCCCATGGTAGCCTAAACGCACAAGTGGGGAGCGGGCTGTACCACTGGTGCTTCATCTGGAGTCTGTGTTACCTAGTATGGTGGGAGAAAATTGAGTTAATGTTTTGGTCTAGTGACCTTTCTTCAGGTTCTGAATGCTCAACCTCTTGTATCCCTGTCTGTAAAAAAAAAGTTGCTAGTCAGCCTAACCTCACTTTCCTGCTCCTGGCCTACAATGGAAATGTGCTGGAAAAGCACAGTAAATCAGACAGCATTTAAGCAGGCGAGTCGATGTTTCAGGCAAAAGCCCTTCATCAGGAATGTGAAGGGAATGGGGCTGCAGGAAGGTAGGTGGGAAGGTGATAGGTAGATGCAGGTGGGATGCAGTAATGATAGGTGGGGAGGGTGGACTGGATAGATAGGAAAGAAAATAGACAGGTAGGGCAGGTCAAGAGGGCAGTGTTGACTTATAAGGTTGGATCTGAGATGAGGTCGGGGGGGGGAGGAGAGAGATTTTGGAAAGCAGTAAATTACAGTATTCCCAAGTACAAGTCTAACATTCTTTTCAAATTTGAGTTTCTAGCACCACTGCTTTCTCATAGTAGAGCTGCACCACTTTAAGAGGGGAAAAAAACACTTGAATTCTTCCCTCCCTTAATCCTATTATGAGTGACCTTAGATCTAAGCAAACCAGTTACTTCCTGTTTTACTCAAAAAGGTTGTATCTATCCTCGACCAAGTGCTCAATTTTATATAATCTTAAATTTACCCCCAGCTTTCATTCTTTTAAAGAAATCACCCACCAGTCTGAACTTCTCATAGCTAATTTTCCAGTCTGAACAATGTCCTTGTACCACCTCTGATCTGCAATTGCATCCTATGTATCGCTGGACATTGGAGTGCATCTGGGAAAATTAACAAACAGTGAAATTCACAACTAATCTAACAAACAGTGAAATTCACAACTAATCTTGGAGGAACTGTTAGGCGAAGTTCACAGCACAGAATCTGATAAGTTAATTGTTGTTTTAAGTCTGTCCAAGAGAAATGCTGCAGTAGTGAAGATAGTGGATTCTTTCTTGATTATATGTTTTTGGAGATAAGTCCCTTGATTAAACTCAAAATATAACCTGGGGCAGTGTTTGCAGGGGAATAAGACGGTGTTATTTTCTGGGTCTGTAGATTGTGAAGGAGCGAAAATGGCCTTTTGCAGTGATATGTACTTCTTGTCAGATGTGGGAGTTTAAAGAGAGTTTAAGGGTTACTGTGGATTATATCTGTCATAAATTCTGTTGGATGCGAATCTTATCAGATCGAGTGGATCGGTTGGAGAGACAGATAGAAGCGATGAGGAATTTGCAACAGCAACAGTATGTGATGGATGGCAGTTATAGAAAGGGGGGAGAGTCTCAGATACAGTCACACAGATGGGTTAACTCCAGGAAGGGTAAGAGAGGTAGGCAGCTAGTGCAGGAGTCTTTTGTGGATATTTCAAACAGGTAAGCTGTTTTGGAAAATGTAGGGAGTGGTGGATTCTCAGGGGAAAATAGCATGAACAGCCAAGTTTCTGGTATTGAGACTGGCTCTAATGCAACTAAGGGTATGTTGGCTTCCAAGTGATCAATCGTGTGAGGGGATTCTGTAGTCCGAGGTACAGGCAGACGTTTATGTGGCCAGCAGAGAAAAAGCAGA
>NW_025167752.1:0-1702 GCF_004010195.1 Chiloscyllium plagiosum | reverse complement strand
ATAGAGTGATCAAAAGAAGAGAAATATAAATCAATCCTACAAGGAGATAAAATTTCCTGAAGAATTAACAAGTAAGTAAGTATAAATATTTCAGTGTGATAGACAATAGTCCAGGTAGTGGGCCAAGAACATAGGTGCAATGAGGTGAGGAGTTTACATGATCTGAAACTGACAATAACAGAGATTCCTACTGACAGGGCTCAGGTGAAATAAAAAGCAGCTTCAGAGTGTCACAGCATCCCCCTGGCTCATTCTGAGCTCTTGGTTTTTTTTAAAACAAACTGCTGATGTGCTGCCAGAGGAAGTGGTGGAGGCTGGTACAATAGCAACATTTAAAAGGCATTTGGATGGGTATATATATCAATTGAAGGGTTTGGAGGGATATGGGCCTAGTACTGGCAGGTGGGACTAGATTGGGTTGGGATATCTGGTTACCATGGACGTGTTGGACCAAAGGTCTGTTTCCATGCTGTACATCTCTATGACTCTATGAGTAACCATGTGACTGGATGGAATCAGACTCAACAGGACAAACAGACAGACAGGGGCCTTTACAGGATGTGGGACAGGGAGAAGGGAAATGAGGGAAGTGTATGAAGAGAGGAAACCTGTCTATTTCCCCCCACCCCCTCTCTGTCCCCTGTCTCACAGCCAATTTCCCAACCAGCTTTCAATCTCATGTGCTTCACATCCAATATACTTTCCAGGTTACCAACTC
Organism: Chiloscyllium plagiosum; assembly: GCF_004010195.1. Lineage (NCBI taxonomy): Eukaryota > Metazoa > Chordata > Chondrichthyes > Orectolobiformes > Hemiscylliidae > Chiloscyllium > Chiloscyllium plagiosum. The sequence continues at coordinate 984 of NW_025167752.1, read as the reverse complement.
TATTTGGCAGAGGTCTACAATCTCATTACCCTCTGGAAAGAAATTCTTCCAAGTCTTGAAGGAAGGATCCATTGTAAGGCCTTTTACAATCAGCTGATTTCCTTTCATTTTGAGCGAGTGTTGGTGGGAATAATCTATTGAACACAGAGGCCTGTCTTATGGAGGTGCCTGGGAGCTCGCAGCATTGATATGAAATCCACTGGCTTATCTCTCCAGACTTCTCTGGAAAGGAACATTCCATAATCAGGTGGGAAACTGCCTCGGCTCCAGTGGGAGGTGTCAGTTGTGGTTCAGTGGGAGCACTCTTCCCTCTGAGTCAGGTCAGGGGCATCGAGGCCTGGACAATAATCCAGACGGAGCCTGCCATGCGGGACTGAGAGGGGACAAGGCAGCTGCTCTGCTCACTGGGCCCCAGGTACCTGACGTATTCCCTCCATCACAGAGTAAATTTAGAGAATATTTCATGGTGTTTAAAGTGGCATTCTTTTGTTGGGAAAGGTGCTAAACAAATGCAATATACTGAAAAATCAAATGCTTGGAATGACCGTCTTACACTGGATTTCACCAGAGGGGTTGTCACTGGCCATGAGTTCAGTCTGTACCAAAGTGTGAGGCAGAGTGATTCCCACTCCTCACCTCTACCTACTTCCCTCTCTGTCTGTAATCCCACCCCATCCTTTGTGTCAGCATCACAGATACCTTCACCCTCTCAGCCCGGAGTCAATTCTCCTTCCACATTTAACTCTGTTTCTCTTTCAAAACTACAACATTTTTCCTCTCCTTATAAATATGTCAACAGAATAAAGCTTGTTTATGATCAGGTACAGGTATGGATTAATGACTGGTGAACATAGGGACAACAGAGAGGAGGAGTGACTGGGACATTCCCGCGGTGACAGGCTGTGACTGACAGGAACTGCAAGGATCAGTATTTGGGCCCCAGCCGTCCACAAAATATATCAGTGAATAGAAGCTAGGGGGCCA
>NW_025167751.1:0-1702 GCF_004010195.1 Chiloscyllium plagiosum | reverse complement strand
CTCACACCGCATTACCAAACCATCATCTCCCAGGCCATAAACAACCTCATCACCTCAGGGGACCTCCCACCCACAGCTTTCAACCACAAAGTTTGGGAACCCCGCACCGCCCAATTCTACCTCATACCCAAGATCCACAAGCCTGATCACCCAGCTGACATCGTCTCAGCCTGCACCTGCCCATCGAACTCATCTCCACCTAACTCGATACTGTCCAATCCCCCTGGTCCAGGAACTCCCCACATATGTTCGGGACACCACCCACGCCGTCCACTCCCTCCAAGACTTCCGTTTCCTCGGCCCCCTACACCTCATGCAGTCCCTCTACACCTCCATCCGCCATGACTAGGGCCTCCAAGTTTCTTTCTGTCCCACCAGTACCCTTCCACTGACACACTCATTCGTTTGGCTGAACTGGTCCTCACCCTCAACAATTTGTCCTTCCAATCCTCCCACTCCCTCCAAACAAAAGAGAAAGCCATGGGCACCCGCATGGGTCCCAGCTACGCCTATCTCTTTGTGGCTATGTAGAAAAGTCTATCTTCCGGAGTTACACTGGCACCACTCCCCACCTCTTCCTTTGCTACATTGATAACTGCATCAGTGCCACCTCGTGCTCCCACGAGGAGGTCGAACAGTTCATCAACTTCACCAATATATTCCACCCAGAGCTTAAATTCACCTGGACATTCTCTGACACCTCCCTCCCCTTCCTAGACCTCTCCATCCACAAGAACCGACTTAACACTGACTTTTTTTTTATAAACAAACGGAGCTACCTGGACTATACCACCTCCCACTCTACCTCCTGCAAAAATGCTATCCAGTATTCCCAATTCCTCCGCATCTGCTCCCAGGAGGACCAGTTCCACCACAGAACACACCAGATGGCCTCCTTCTTTAAAGACTGAAATTTCCCTATCCACATGGTTGAAGTTGCCCTGCAACGCATCTCAGCCACATCCTGCACCTCCGCCCTCGAACTCCACCCCTCCAACTGCCAAAAGGACAGAACCCCCACCCTGGTCCTCACCTTCCATCCCACCAACCTCTGCATAAATCGCATCATCCGCCGACATTTCTGCCACTTACACATTGTCCCCACCACCAGGGATGTATTTCCCTCCCCACTCCTATCTGCTTTCCACAAAGACTGTTCCCTCCGCAACTATCTGGTCAGGTCCACGCCCCCTAACAACCCACCCTCCCTCCTGGCACCTTCCCCTGCCACCGCAAGAATTGCAAAACCTGCACCCATACCTCCCTCCTTACTTCCATCCAAGACCCCAAAGGACCCTTCCACATCCATCAAGTTTCACCTGCACTTCCACACGTCATTTATTGTATCCATTACTCCCGATGTGGTCTCCTCTACATTGGGGAGACTAAATGCCTTCTCGCAGAGCGCATTAGAGAACATCTCCGGAGACCTGCACCAACCAACCCCATTGCCCCGTCGCTGAATACTTCAACTCCCCCTCCCAATCTGCTGAGGACATGCAGGTGCTGGGCCTCCTCCATCGACACTCCCTCACCACCAGACGCCTGGAGGAAAAATGCCTTATCTTCCGCCTCAGGACCCTTCAACCCCAGGACATCAATGTGGACTTCACCAGTTTCCTCATTTCCCCTCCCCCCACCTTACCCCAGTTCCAACCTGCCTGCTCAGCACCGCATTCACGACCTGTCCATCTTCCTTCCA
>NW_025167750.1:0-1702 GCF_004010195.1 Chiloscyllium plagiosum | reverse complement strand
CTCCGCCTTGAGGCACGTCTGACCCAGCTGGAAGGGGCAACACCTCCATCCCGGGGGGCACTCGGAGTCCCTGCAGCACCCCTTGGCGCGGCACTTGCGGGATCTTTCTGTGCAGTGGGGCCGGCAGGTCCGCGAGATGGGGGAGCGGGGGCAGGTGCCCACCGACGGAGGCGCCGAGGGTGGCGTAGTCGGGATGGCTGGAATAACATAATTTCTCTGAAGAGAGCCCTTCATGGTACAATCCTAGACCCGACCGCTTTGGAGCCCGGTGGAGGGGTGGGTGGGCTTGCACACTGACGATCATTCGATCTCCCCCCACCCCCCGCCCACCCTGCTCCCCACCAAAACATCCCACACCCCCCGCCCCCGCTCCTCGGGCCAACCTGCCGACTGGATGAAGCCTCGTCATGAGCTCAGGAAGATGGCAGAACTGGGCATCGAGGTTGGGTTGGGCGTTGAGGTTGGGTCGGATGTACAAGGTAAGGAGGGAGGTCGAGGTCACTGGGGTGACAAACGCCAGGCGTGAGAAACTGACTGACAATTATCAGAAGGAGGGAGCGGGCGTCGGGGTTGGGTGTTCAGGCGGGGGGTGGAGGAGGGAATGTCCTGGCTGCTCGGAGGCCCAGCATGAGACAGCAGTTCCTGGCAGAAGGTCATATAGCTCAGCTCTGGCATTTCTACGAAGGGAGCCCTTCAGGGTACAATCCTAGACCCGACTGTTTGTTATCCCTGGAGCGGGATGGAGGGTTGGGGCGGGGGGATGGGTGGTTTTGCACACTGCCGGCCATTAGGTCTCCCCCACCCTATCCCGCAACACCCCACCCCCCACTCCTCAGAAACAGGAGCAGGAGGTGGACCACCAGCCATCGGATGAATCCTCGTCAGAAGCTCAAGAAGATCACAGACACAGGGGTTGGGGTTGAGTTGAGCGGTGAGGTTGGATCGGATGTTGAGGTTGAATAGGGTGTTCAAATTAAGGAGGGTGGTTAAGGTCAGGATCACTGCAGTAACAAACAACATGAGTGAGAAACGGACGGATAATTATCGGAATGAAGGAGTTGGCATCGGGATTGGGCAATATGGAGGAGTGGCTGGCTGGAGAGGGTGAGAGAGGGAGGGATCCTTGCCGCTCGCAGGCCCAGTGCCAAGCAGCAGTGCCTGGCCTGAAGTCGTTCAGCCATTTCTCAGAAGGGAGCCCTTCAGGGTACATTCCTAGACTTGACCGAGTTTTATCCCCGGATCGGAGTGGAGGGTTGGGGGGTGTGGGTTTGCCCACTGACTTTCGTTCAGTATCACCCCCACGCCCCCCGCCCCCCCACCACCCCCCAAATACACCCCGCACCCCTGAGAAACAGGAGCAGGAAGTGGACCACCCGCCAAAGGATGAAGCCTAGTCAGAAGCTAAAGGAGATGGCAGCAGCAGATTTGCTCTGAGGGTGGGCACTGCTGGATTTGCCCGCAATTTGCGGCCTGATACTAACTGCCCCGGCCCGCAGAAACGCCACGTTCTAACTCTGAAAGTCAGCCCCCCTACCCCTGGCCTCGTGGGAGGGATGCAAGGCCCATCCACCCCCAACCTGAGCCCCAGTGCTGCCCTTTCAAGAGGGAGTCACAGGGATTAGAGTCAGCGACACTGAGAGAAGGGGAGTTATCGTTGCCATTGGGGATAGTATGGGGTGTGGTGTGGGAGGGTCAGTGCTGA
>NW_025167749.1:0-1702 GCF_004010195.1 Chiloscyllium plagiosum | reverse complement strand
TGAGTCCAACAAGAGATCTGGAAAATCCCAGACGTCGTCCCTGGCCTGTATTGTTGCGTCTCTCTGGGGTAGACGATTCTTTTGGCTCAGTGTCTGGAGTAGCTGCAAGAGTGAGAGGCACTGACAGAGGCAGCAATTAGATCCTCACAGTGAGGGAAAGAACATGGAGAGAAACTGCGTGATACCACCAAAGTGTAGGATGATTTCAGGATCACGCAACGGTGTCACAAGAAGTAGTTCTGATGCAGTGAGCACTGCTACCAGTACTCAGGGAGGAGTGAGCTATTCTGATGGGATGGGCTCCTCTAGTACTGTGGTGGGGCCAGTGTCCAACTCAATCATATGACCAGGATTATGCCTTACAAACACCTGCTTCACCAGCCTGTCTACCTGTGACACCACTTTCAAAGAACCTTTTACCTGCATCCCTAGGCCTTTTTGTTAGACAACACAACCCTGGACCCAAACATTAACTGTACAAGTCCTGCCCTGGTCTGCTTTATCATAATGCAACGCTGTGCATTTCTCCACCTGGTATTCCTAAACTCACTGGCCCAACAGTAGTGTTTATCCCATTATATTCTTAGATTAGCCTCTTCACTGTCCACTTTATCACCAATTTCAATGTCAGTCACAAACTTGCTAACCATGACTCCTGTATTATCATCCAAACCGTTTATATAAATGATGCACAACTGACACCAATGGCACGTCGTTGGTCACAGGCCTGCAGTTTGAGCAGCTACCCTCCATGTACATGATCTGTCTTCTACTGTCAATCCAACTCTGTATCCAGTTGGTGAGTACTCCCTGGTTATGCGTGATCTAAACTTATTAACCAGTCTGCCATGCAGACCTTTGCCAAAGGCCTTGCGAAAGTTAATACAATCTTCCTCTACTGTTCTGCCTTGATCTATCACTTGTCTCCCTCCACGAACACTCAGTGATGTTTGTGAGACATCATTTTCCATGCACAAAGCCATGCTGACTATCGCTGATCAATCCTTCCCTTTCTAAATGCATGATGATCCTTTCTCTCAGAATCTCCCACAACAACCTACCCTCCCATCAGTCTCACTGGGCTACAGTGCTTGTTGATAAAAATATCTCTGCGAGAGACCATGCAATTTCTTCTCAATCTTCACACAAGGTGCGGGAATACATCCGATCACGTACCAAGGTGTTATCTAATTTTTTTTTTACATTTTAAGATATCCAGCACCTCCAGTTCTCCAATTTCAAATCTGTTCAAGACATAACTATTTTTCCCCCAAGTTCTTGAGCTTCCATGTCTTCCTCCACAGTAAATCGTAACGCAAAATATTTGTTTTGGATCTCTTCTATCAACAGTCATTCCACATCGAGAGCCTCTTTAACCTTTTAGGGGCCCTATTCCCTCCCTAGCTAATCTTTAGCGATTGTTGAAACTTATCAAAATTCTTCTGATGTTTCAAATATCCCCCTACCTCTACTAGCCTCCCCCACCCTTACCTATTTTGCCATTTATGGCCACACCAAAATATTCTTCTTTAATAAAATCACGCGTCGCACATTGTTTATAAAAGTCCAGTTATTGTTTATTGCCATCTCCTTTACAATATTCTCCATCATGTTCCCAGCATGACTTACTGTTAGGCTGCCAATGCTTGCCTACAGACTGACTGCACTAAGGGTTTTGGGAATCCTTCTGGATCAATCTGAA
>NW_025167748.1:0-1702 GCF_004010195.1 Chiloscyllium plagiosum | reverse complement strand
ATTGCACCCATGCAGACTGATACTACGCGCACACGGAATGATATTGCATCCATGCAGACTGACACGACACACACACACACACAGAATGATATTTCATCCATGATAACTGATACTACACACACACGGAATGATATAGCACCCATGCAGACTGATACTACACACGCACGGAATGATATATCCTTCATGCAGACTGATACTACACACACACACGGAATGATATTGCATCCATGCAGACTTATAGTACGCACATACGGAATGATATTGCATCCATACAGACTGATAGTACACACACACGGAATGATATTGCATCCATCCAGACTGAGACTACACACACATGGAATGATATATCGTTCATGCAGACTGATACTACACACACGCACGGAATGATACTGCATCCATGCAGACTGATACTACACACAAATGCAATGATATTGCATCCATGCAGATTGATACTACACACACATGCCCCGAATGATATTGCATCCCTGCAGATGGATACTACACTCACAGGAATGATATTGCATTCATGCAGACTGATACTAGTCACACATACACGGAATGATATCTCGTTCATGCAGACTGATATTACACACACACACGGAATGATATTGCATCCATGCAGACTGATAGTACGCACACACGGAATGATATTGCATCCATGCAGACTGATACTACACAGACACGGAATGATGTAGTATCCATGCAGACTGATACTACACATATGCTGAATGATATTGCATCCATGCAGACTAATGGTATTCACACACACTCACACGGAATGACATTGCATCCATGCAGACTGATACGACACACACAGGGAATGATATTGCATCCATGCAGACTGATACTACACACACACACGTGGAATGATATTGCATCCATGCAGACTGGTACTACACACACACATGGAATGATATTGCATCCATGCAGACTGATACTACACACACACGGAATGATATTGCATCCATGCAGGCTGATACTACAAATGCACATAGAATGATATTGCATTCGAGCAGTCTGATACTTCACACACACGCGTAATGATATTGCATCCGTGCAGTCTGATACTACTCACACGCGGAATGATATTGCATCCGTGCAGTCTGACACTAATCACACGCGGAATGATATTGCATCCATGCAGAGGGATACTACACACATACGGAATGATGTAAAAACAATGACTGCAGATGCTGATGAAGGCCTTTTGCCCAAAATTTCGATTTCATTACTCCTTGGATACTGCCTGAACTGCTCTTCTAGCACCACTAATCCAGACAGACGGAAGGATACTATACACACACACAAGGAATGATATTGCATCCATGCAAACTGATACTACACACACACATGGAATTAAATTGCATCCATCAGACTGATACTACACACACACACAGAATGATATTGCATCCATGTAGACTGATACGACACACACACGTAATGATATTGCATCCATGCAGACTATTACTACACACACGCGGAATGATATTGCATCAATGTATACTGATACGACACACACACGGAATGATATTGCATCCATGCAGACTGATACTACACACACACACGGAATGATATTGCATCCATGCACACGGATACGACACACACACTGAATGACATTACATCCATGCAGACTGACACTACACACACACGGAATGAGATAGCATCCATGCAGACTGATACTACACACACACACGGAATGATG
>NW_025167747.1:0-1702 GCF_004010195.1 Chiloscyllium plagiosum | reverse complement strand
GTTTTAATTTCTTAACGTGAAAACTAAATGCAGATTTAACAGAAGCTTTTCAAAGATGTTGCACTTTTCTCTTCCAGGAACTGAAGGCTTTATTGCACCAAAGTTTAACAATTTAGACCGAAGAATGAGAGATGTTCACAGTAAACCATATTAAACCAAAAGAAATGTCTGTCAGCTAAATACCTGATGGATGTGTCCTCTTATATAGCTGCCGAATTCGAGGGAATCAATTTTAATCGTAAGATGTATTTATTGCAACACAAACACTGTGAAGACAGCAGCGTATGAAAAGAAATGAGGACACATAGACATTTATCTTCAAATTAAAACGTAGGATGTTTCTTTGTCGTAGAGACAAAAGGATAAAGAAACAACAATTATGCACCTTGATAGAACACAAATCTTGAATGAATCATGCAGTTTTTCTAAAAAAAGTGCTGAAGGAGACCTCACATGTTCCAGTGTGGGAGCCAGATAACATGACACAACATAACTTAAATACCTCAAAGGGACTAAATATATAATGGCTGAGAAGGAGGTGTGTAATTGTCCCTTTTTCTGTATTTCTCACTGCTTCCCACAAAGTCAGATAAGTGAAAACCTCTAAGTCATGTTTACTTTTCGTGGGGGGTTACTGTCGCGGATTGATTGGATTTACCCACTGCTTGAAAGAAAGGGATTTCAGCCAAATCCAACTGTTCCAGAAAGAAGCCCAATTGCTAGGAGATTGTTTGTGCAGAATAACTTCAGGAGCAGGCGAATATTTGGAATGATCTCTCATGTCTTACATTTCCAGAACTTTAAATATTACTGTGACATCGTTTTTCTCAGTTTGTTTCACTGCAGAACTGTTGTTTCTGTTTATCTTCAGATGTGTGTGTCTTTGATGCATACACATCTGTAGTGCAAATGTGCTGGCCTGTGTGCAAATGTATGGTTTCTTTTATTCCATTACTGTTGGTGGAATGTAGGAATCACTGGCAGAGCAGCATTTATTGTTCGGCCTTAGCTATCTAAGAGAAGTTAACAGTGAGCTGTCAAGCTGCTGTTGGTTTCCCCACTATGTACTTAACGTGGAAACTTCAGGTTTTCAACACAAGCAAAATAGAAATGGCAGTATATTTCCAAGTCAGGGCATTGAGTGGATTTGAAGGAATTTTCAGTTGATATTACTTCCTTGCATCTGTTGCCCTTGCAGGTCTAAGTGGCATTGTCGTGTACAGTCTAAATTGCGCTATGCGATGGTAAATTGTATTTTCTCATCCACAGCTTGCGATGGAGCTGTGTAGTCAGATTTGATTGATTCAGTCATTAAGATGGGCTAATTGATTTCCACACAACATTACAGTGTGCAGCCACCAAAAGCCACCATTATGTCTGCACAATTTAACGTTCAAAAGCGATAGGTGTGGGTGCGAGAAACCGTACACATGATCACTGTTTCACGCCCAGTGCAGCAAAACAATCAGGGCTCAGCCTTCTTCACAAACAGATGAAAAATTAGTTAAGAGGTGGCGAAACGCATTGAAAGACAAGTGGAGTTAAGGTTTCAATTCAAGTGAAAAATTTCTAACATTTATTTTGCTGCATGTCTATGATAACTTTTTGCACAGCCGCCAGTGGACTTAACCACAAACTTAACGTTTTGTGTTCCAGCGTTTGGCTTTTCCTTTTGCTCCAACATTTATCAAGCTCATGGCTG
>NW_025167746.1:0-1702 GCF_004010195.1 Chiloscyllium plagiosum | reverse complement strand
TATCTATATCCCGCTGTAACCTGACACATCCTACCTCACTGTCAACAACTCCTCCGACTTTCGTATCGTCCGCAAACCTGCTCACCCAAATTTCTTGCCCCTCCTCCAGGTCATTTATAAAAATGACAAACAGCAATGGTCCCAAAACAGATCCTTACGGAACACCGCTAGTAACTGCACTCCAAGATGAACTTTACCATCAACTACTGCCCTCTCTTCTCTTCCAGCCAGCCAATTCCTAATCCAAACCTCCAACTCAACCTCAATGCATACCTCCGAAGTTTTGCAGTAGCCTACCATGGGGAACCTTATCAAACGCCTTACTAAAATCCATATACCACATCTACCGATTTACCCTCGTCTACGTCCTTAGTCACCTTCTCAAAGAATTCAATAAGGTTTGTGAGGCACAACCTGCCCTTCACAAAACCATGCTGCCTATCCTTGATCACATTCTTCATATCCAGATGTTCATAAATCCTATCCCTTACAATTCTTTCGAAGACTTTGCCCACAACAAAAGTGAGACTCACTGGCCTATTGTTACTCGGGTTATCCCTACTCCCCTTCTTGAACATGGGAACCACATTTGCTATCCTCCAGTCTTCTGGCACTACTCCTGTCGACAACGAGGACATAAAAATGAAGGCCAATGGCTCTGCAATCTCCTCCCTTGCTTCCCAGAGAACCCGAGGATAAATGCCATCAGGCCCAGGGGACTTATCTATTTTCACTCTTTCCAGACTTTCCAACACCTCTTCCCGACATACCTGAAAGCCGTCCATTCTAATTAATTGTGACTCAATAGTCACATCGGCAACAATGTCCTGTTCCTGAGTGAATTTGACAACAATGTCCTGTTCCTGATTGAATACTGACGAAAAGTATTCATTCAGTGTCTCCCCAATCGCTTCAGCCTCCACACGCAACTTCCCACTACTATCCTTGACTGGACCTATTCCTACCCTAGTCATTCTTTTATTCCTGACATCCATATAGAAAGCCGTAGGGTTTGCCCTAATCCTACCAACTAAGGACTTTTTATGTCCTCTCCTTTCTGCTCTTATCTCTCTCTTCAGATCCTTCCTGGCTACCTTATAACTCTCAATCGCCCCAATTGAACCTTCACGCCTCATCTTTACATAGGCCGCCCTCTTCCATTTAACAAGGGATTCCAATTCCTTATTAAACCACGGCTCCCTCACACGACCCTTTCCTCACTGCCTGACAGGTACATACTTATCAAGGACACTGAATAGTTGCTCCTTGTACAAGCTCCACAAATCAATTGTGCCCATGCCTTGAAGCCTACTTTTCCAAGCCACGCATCCTAAGTCGTGCCTCACTGCATCATAATTTCCCTGCCCCTAGCTTTAAATCTTGCCCTGCAGTGCACACATATCCCTCTCCATCACTAGAGTAAAAGTCACTGAATTGTAGTCACTGTGCCCAAAGTGCTCACCTCCCTCCAGTTCAAGCACCTAGCCTGGTTCGTTACCCAGAACCAAATCCAGTATGGCCTCACCTCTTGTTGGCCTGTCTACATATTGTGTCAGGAAACCCTCCTGCACATGTTGGACAAACACTGACCCATCTAACGAACTCGAGCTGTAGATTTCCCAGTCAATATCTGGAAAGTTAAAGTCCCCCATAACAACCACCCTATTATTTTCACTCTTCTCCTGAATCATTCTCGCAATCC
>NW_025167745.1:0-1702 GCF_004010195.1 Chiloscyllium plagiosum | reverse complement strand
TAACGTGACAAGTTACAACGAAAATTGTCTTAGCAGCAGGAGACAGAGGGTGGTGAGAGAAGGCTGTTTGTGTGACTGGAGACCAGTGTCCTCTGGTGTACCACAGCGATCAGTGCTGTGTCCCTTATTGTTTGTGTTATTCATAAACAAAATGTAGATGTGAATGTGGATGGGGCGAGGTGGAGAGTGGGGGAGGTGTGATAAGTAACTGTATGTTTGACATAAAGATTGTCTGGGTGGTTAGCAGTGAGGAGGAAGGCCTTAGGTTGCAGGGAAATTCAGAAGGAATGGTCAGATGGGCAGATCAATGGGAGAACGAACCAGGCAGGAGAGGACTCAATGAATGGCAGCACACTGGGAACCTCAGAGTGTGCCACTCCACATATCCCTGAATGTGACTGGACAGTTTAATGGACTAGTTAAGAATTGGACCTTGGGTGTTGTGTTTCCAAATCAGGGCGTAGATTATAAGAGCAATAAAGGGCTTTGGTTGGGCCAAAATGGAATACTGTATGTAGTTCTGGGAACAACATTCCAGGAAGGATGTGATTTTACTGGAGAGGGTGCAGAGTTGATTCACCAGGATGTTCCCTGGGATGGAGCATATCAGCTATGGAGAGAGGCTGGATAAGCTCGGGTTGTTTACTTTGTAGCAGAGAAAGCTGAGGGGTCCGTGACTCAGAAGGATAAGATTATGAGCGACACGGATGGGGTGGATAGCCAGCAGCTGTTCCTTTAAGTGAGAGGGTCAAGAACAAAGGAGCACACTTTTAAAGCGAAAAGTTTGAGGTTAAGAGAGGATTTAAACATTTGTTCACCTAGAGCGTGTTGTGTTCTGGGATTACTTCCTGAGAGGGGAATTATCACGAGTAACCTCACAATCACTAAAAAGTACTTGGACGAGCAATTGGAAGTGTCATAACATTCCAGGCTATGGGCCTGATATAGGAAAGTGGGACTAATATAGATCGTGCTGTATTTCTGTTGGCACAGAGTCTATGCTCCTGTGAGTGTATGGTGTGGATGGTCAATTATTGAGCAGTTTAAGGCAGGAATTGATGAGTTTCTGAAGAGTATATTCACAAGGATTATAAGAGTGAACGGTAATAACTCGTTAAATTATGTCAATGTGAGAAAAAGAGAAAACAAGTGCAGTTTCCATACAGTTTGACACCAGAGAATGGAGAATGGGGAACAGGGAAATAGCAGAACTATGAAGCCAGTACTTCAGTTCTGTCTTCGCAGAAGTTTCAAACAATACAAAGAAAACCAAGTCTGGTGTGGGAAAATGACAGAGCACATAGAACATAGAACATAGTAAGGAAACGGATTCGGATAAATTATTGAGGCTGAAAGTAATGGTCATAGACAACACTAACATAGATTTATGAAATGGAAATTATGTTTGAGAAACAGACTGGGAGACAAATGAAAGAGAAGCAATGGATGCAAAACATTTTGTTTATTAGAAACGTTTTGGTAAATCTCCAAGCCGAGTTTGCAAAACCAAATCTGAGTGGATTGGGGCTAATATATGGCCATATTTCTAGAATGGGACAGCTGGCAGGAAACAGTGAATTGAAATACACAGACTCGTCAAGCAACAACCTGACATTGTCTGTAAGGTATGATTCTGTGAGTATGACTATATCCCAGGCTCCCTATCACTTTCCCCGAAATCTCCTTTCTCATCAGCAGGACG
>NW_025167744.1:0-1702 GCF_004010195.1 Chiloscyllium plagiosum | reverse complement strand
CTTCACTGCTCTCCCTTGAGAGCAAGAGCATTCCTGGTGGATGTTCTTGTGTGGCCTCACCAAGGCCCCGTGTAATTGCAAGAACACATCCCTGCTCCTGTCCTTGAAACCTCTCACATGAAGACCAACATCCCATTTGCCTTCTTTACCACCTGCTGCACCTGCACGCTGACCTTCAGCGAGTGGTGCACAAGGTCACCCAGGTCCCACTGCACACTCCCCTCTCCCAGTGTACACCCATTCAGGTAGGAATCTGCCGCCTTGTTTTTACTTCCAAAGTGAATAACCTCACACTTATCCAAATTATACTGTCATTGATTTGGGCACTTACCCAACCTGTCCAGATCATGCTGAAGGATCTCTACATCCTCATCACAGTTCATCCCCCCACCCAACTTGGCATCATCTGCCATCTTTGAGATGTTACACTTTGTTCCCTCATCCAAATCATTAATATATACTGTGAATAGCTGGGGTCCCAGCCCTGATCCCTGAGACATCCCACTAGTTACTGCCTCCCAATTTGAAAAGGACCCATTTATTTCTAATCTTTGTTTCCTCTTTGCCAACCAGTTTCTATCCATCTCAATACACTTTCCCCAATCCCACACACTTTAATTTTGTACAATAATTTCTCATGCAGGACTTTGTCAAACACTTTCTAAAAGTCCAGATATACCACTTCGACTCGGTCCCCCTTGTCAACTTTTTAAGTTACACCTTCATTGAATTCCAACAGATTTGTCGAGCATAAATCTATGTGGACTCTGTCTGATTCTGCCACTGCTGCTTTATAGTTGCTTCTCTATTAAGTCCTTGGTAATGGATTTGAGATTTTCCCACAACCGATGTTAGACTTACCAGTTTATAATTTCTTTCTTGAGCTGTGTCTCTTGACTAAACCTAAAATATAAGCCATAAGTATTCATTTAACCTGGAGCAGTGTTTTGTAGAGGAATAAGACAGTGCTATTTTCTGGACCTGTAGATTGAAACAAGCAAAAACGGCCTTTAGTAGAGTGATATGCTCTTCTTGTTGGATGTGGGAGTTCAGGGAGAGTTTACGGGTTACTGAGGATTATATCTGCAATAAATGCTGTTGGTTGCGAATCCTATCAGATTGAATGGATCAGTTAGATGCAATGAAGAATTTACATCAGCAGGGGGATGTGTTGGATGGCAGTTAGAGGAAGGGGGAAGTCTCAGATATAGTCACATAGATGGGTTAACTCCAGGAAAGGTAAGAGAGGTAGGCAGGTAGTGCAGGAGTCTTGTGGCTGTCCCCATTTCAAACAAGTATGCTGTTTTGGAAAATGTAAGGGGTGATGGATTCTTAGGGGAACATAGCATGAACAGCCAAGTTTCTGGTATTGAGACTGGCTCTGATGTAAAGAGAGGTACGTTGGGTTCCAAGCGATTGATTGTGTTCAGGGACTTTCTAGTCTGAGGTACAGACAAACATTTATGTGGCCAGCAGTGAAAAATCAGAATGGTGTGTTGTTTTTTCCTGGTGCCAGGATCAAGGATATCTCAAAGAGGATGCACAAGTAGGAGAGGGGCCAGCAGGAGGTCATTGTAGCTCAGGGATGGACAGGACTGGCAGCTGAATGTTCCAGGATACAAATGCTACAGGAAGGACAAAGGGAGGCAAGACAGGTGGGGGAGTGGCATTTTTGATAAGGAATAGCATTACAGCTGTACTG
>NW_025167743.1:0-1702 GCF_004010195.1 Chiloscyllium plagiosum | reverse complement strand
CTCCATGTCCTCCTCCTGTTTCTCAATGACAGGTTTGGGGACTTATGAAATCTCCCTGCTCAAATGTCACTTATCAAGGACTGAACTGTGCAGGCAAGTTATGTTTCCCACAGTAGTTGGCACAGTGGTTAGCATTGTGGTCTCACAGCACCAGAGATTCAGATTCAATTTCAGTCTCCAATTTCCTCCCACAGTCCCAAGATGTGCATGTTAGGTGGATTAGCCAAGCGAAATTACCCATAATGTTCGGGGATGTGAAGGCCAGGTGTATCAGTCATGGAAAATGCCAGGTTACAGGATTGGGTCGGGTGGGTGGTGGGATTGGATGGGATGGTCTTCGGAGGATCGGTGTGGAGTTGGTGGGTCAAATGGCCTGCTGTCACGCTATAGGGAATTTATTATTCACACTTTCATTGCAGAAATCAATTGAGGGAATAATCTCTGAGTTAATTTCAATATCAGTTCCTCAGGGAGGAGATTAAACCTGTGCACAGTACTGCAGACGTGATCTCACCAAAATCCGGTACAGCAGCAGCAATACTCTACAAGCCAGCTGTAAGGTTTCCACCCAGGTTAGAGCAGTCTCAGCTGGCTGGGGAACACAGCATTGCTGAAAGATCATTGCCCTTCTTTACTTCACCAACATAACGGGAGATCTGGAGAAAATCTCGCAATGACGCTTGAGAGGAACAGGTAAAATGAGGTGAGATAATTTAAATGACGAGGTATGCGTCACCAAACATCTCTCCTGGATCTACCGTTAGCCTCCCCAGAGCCCACGTCACTCAGATTCCACAGAATCTCGTCAGGTGGATCTCAGAAACAGCAAGGAGAAGCAAACGTTCATGGGAGTTATGTTTCAAAGCGAAAGCTGCAACACAAATGTAGATTATGTTATAAATCAGGAAATTAGGCATACAGATTCGTGGGTACTGCAATAATAATGGACAGCTTGAAGTTACATGTAACCAGTGTTTACCCAAGTGAATGTTAATTTTGAGTGTGTATGAGATGGGTTGCTTTCGTAGTATGTTGAGCACCGAGATGTTGCTCAGGCAATTTTGTAGTTGATGTTGTGTAATCAGAAGAGCAAATCGAAGACTTTGCTGTAAAGGAGCTTTTGGCAATAGTGATCTAAATATATTGAATTTTGTGTCTGCGTGGGTTTCCTCCCACATTCCAAAGATGTGTAAGCCAGGTGAATTCGCCGTCCTAAATTGTCTGTAGTTGTTAGGTGTATTAGTCAGAGGGTGCTAGGTTATTGTTTGGAAGGTCAGTGTGGACATGTTGGGCTGAAGGGCCTGTTTCCACACTGTAGGGAATCTAATCTAAACAACAATTTTATGCGGCACGGTGGCTCAGTGGTTAGCCCTGCTGCCTCACAGCACTAGGGTCCTAGATTCCAGCCTCGGGCGACTGTCTGTGTGGAGTTTGCACGTTCTCCCCGTGTCTGCTTGGGCTTCCTCCGGGTGCTCCGGTTCCCTCTCACAGTCCAAAGATGGGCAGGTCAGGTGAATTGGCCATGCTAAATTGCCCATAGTGTTAGGTGCATTACTCAGAGGGAATGGGTCTGGGTGGGTTACTCGTCAGAGGGTCGGTGTGGACTGGTTGGGCTGAAGGGCCTGTTTCCACTCTGTAGGGTATCTATCTATCTATATATCTATATGATGTCTGAATACAACAAAGGTTTTTTACTTATATT
>NW_025167742.1:0-1702 GCF_004010195.1 Chiloscyllium plagiosum | reverse complement strand
CCAGGAATGGGCAGCTTGTTAGAGAATTCCTGTCATCTCACTGGGTCTCAATGTCTGTTCATACATAAGGTTGGGGGGAGGGAGACATTGCTCTTCCCCAATATTACAGAATGGACAATGTGAATCCAACAGGCAGTGTGAGAGGACAGTGAGAAGCTCTGTAGGAAATATCTGAGAGATAAAGCAGTGGAGATGATCAAATCCATACCCCAGCACTGACCCCTGGATCACCCCATCCAGTCCACCAGCCAGCACTGACCCCTGGGTCACTCCACTCAGTTTATCCCCTAGATCACCCCGCTCAGTCCGTCTCCCAGTGCTGACCCCTGGATCACCCCACTCAGTCCGACTCCAGCACTAACCTCCTGATACCATTCATTACTGGAGTATAATTTCCAATTCTATTTGATACTAGATTACCCTCCCCTCAGATCAGGCAAGTTGTCATTTATTTGCAAAAAATTGAATACTATTTCCTGTTTGATCACCGATAGGAATTCACACGTTTCAATGGATAACAATTGTTGAAATCACTGACGACGGTGATATTAAGAGATCGATGCGACTTGGATTTTATGGAAAGGATTACCTCAGCTTCGATCAAGATAGAATGAGATGGATCACAACCAATCACAATGCAGTGAAGACTAAAGAGAAATGGGTTCTGATGAATCCTGGAACAAATATTGGGAAACATCTAGAGCAAGGGTTTGTTCAGGATTTAAAGAGATATTTGCAAGCTGGAAAGCAGTATTTTGGAAGGAAAGGTGTGTATTTCAGTTTTGTTCCATGTTCTGATCTCACCTCACTGATCTATGAAACCGCTCTCCCATTCCATTCAGTGTCTGTCTGTTGTTTGTGGTTTCACCCTTTCCCATCACAGTTCAGCCTGAAGTGTTCATCTCCAGGAGGGAGCCCAATGGTCAGGACAAGCCGCTCACTCTCTCCTGCTTGGTCACTGGGTTTTATCCTGTAGACATCGAGGTGACCTGGCTAAGGAATGGAGAGGTCATGTCTGAGAGCCAATCCTCGGGGGTTCGACCGAACCACGATGGGACCCATCAGATCCAGAAAGAGATTGAGATCAATGCTGGGGATGAG
This sequence comes from Chiloscyllium plagiosum, assembly GCF_004010195.1. Taxonomy (NCBI): domain Eukaryota; kingdom Metazoa; phylum Chordata; class Chondrichthyes; order Orectolobiformes; family Hemiscylliidae; genus Chiloscyllium; species Chiloscyllium plagiosum. The sequence goes on along the minus strand of NW_025167742.1, from coordinate 601 downwards.
GATCAATACTCCTGTCACATTGAACACAGCAGCCTGGCAGAGGCCCAGCTCTATCAGTGGGGTGAGGGACTGGAGTCTGTGTGTCTGTGTGTGTCCATGCAATTTTTTTTACAACGCATAAACTTTTAAAATTTATGAAAATACTTTGATAGCTCTTTCTGAGATTGACCTTAGATTTTCTTCGACTCACACTTCCTCAGATTGGGTAAAATGATGGTGGGTGGAATTCCCTCTTTTAGTGAGGAGGGGAGGTGATGATGTGGTGGTATTATCATGAGACTATTAATCCAGAGACCTGAGTAACATCCTGGTGACCTGAGTTTGTATTCCATTTGTTAGATGGTGGAAGTTGATTTGAATGAAAATCTGGAATTAAGAGTCTAATAATGACAATGAAACCATTGTTGTGTAAACCTGTTTGGTTCATGAATTCCCTTTTGGGTGGAAATCAGCCGTTCTCACCTCCATGTGACTCCAGTCATACAGCAGTGAGGGTAACTCTCAACTGCCCTCTGACCAATTAGGATTGATTTATAAATGCTAGACCAGCCAGTAAGACTGCTGTTTCTGATTTATAGAAATTAGGTAAAGTTGAATGTTA
>NW_025167741.1:0-1702 GCF_004010195.1 Chiloscyllium plagiosum | reverse complement strand
GGTCATTCTGTTCTGCGCTCCCTCTCCAACACTCTATCTATGTCATATCTCCTTGACCAGAGTCTTCAACAATGTGTAACCCCTACATCAGTTCCAGTCCTTGTAACCTCGTCCCTCCCCTTTCGTCCCTCCACACATTTCAAATGTACTGCATTCCAGCCTACCATCCCTGTCTCTGTAACTTGCTTCAGTGTCTATAACATGCCTTCTCTCAGTAGTCTCCTCCTCCAATAACTGGAGACAGAGGCATGCAGCACGGAAACATAACCTTCGGTCCGACTAGTCCGTGCTGACCAGGTTTACCAAACTTCCTGTGTTTGGCCCATATCCGCTCAAACCTTCTCCTCTCCATGTACCTGCCCAAATGTATTTTCCATGTTGCAATTGTTCTTGTTTCCCCATGTTCCCCTGGCAGTTCGTTCCGTCTATGCACCACACTCTGTGGATACTGTTGCCCCTCAGCCCCCTCTTTAAATCCTTGCTCTCACACCTCCCATTTATACCCTCTAGTTTTAGACTCACCTTCCCTTGGCTATTCACCTTACTCAGGGCCCGCAAAATTTTGGAATCCTTGATAAATTCACCCATAGCCTCCTCTGCCCATGGGAAATATTTAGGACAATGTTACAATTATCTCCTACTCATATATCAAAGTGCTGGTCAATGAGGCCAAGTGTACCAAATGCTACTTTCTCCAAGCTGTCCACCTGTGATTGCCATTTCCAAGGAACAATGTAACTGTAGCTCTTGGTCTCTCTCTGTTCGACAACACTGCCCAGGGCCCTGCCATTAACTGTGTTAGTCCTCCCTGGTTTCTCTTTACAAAATCCAACATCTGAATTCAACTCCATCTTTCATTCCTTGGTCCAAAGCCCCAGTTGGTCGAGACCCCCTTTGATAACCGATTTCACTGCCCACTACAACATTAATTTGATCATCCATAAAATTACAAACAATGGCTCCTATATTCTCACCAAATCGTTTATGAAGATGATTCACATCAGTGGACCCAGCCCTGATCCTTATGGCACACCGCTGGTCACAGGCTTCCAGTCTGAACAACAATCCTCTCCCACCTTCCTCTGTCTCCTACTGTCCAGCCAATTTTGTATCCAGCTGGCGAGCTCTCCCTGATCCCATGTGATCTAACCTTACTAACTAGTATATCATGCTAAACCATGTCAAAGACCCTTCTGACGTTGGTGTAGACAATGTATGGTCACAACTTCAACGAAAGCAATCAAATTAGTGAGCCCTGACTTTGTATGCACAATGCCCTGCTGACTATCTTTCATCAATCCTTGCCTTTCCAAATGAACGTGACTCCTGTCTGGCAGAATCACTTTCGCAACTTACCCATCACTGACGTTGGGCTAATTGGTCTTTAGTTCCCTGGCTTTCCATTGCAGTCTTTCTTAAATAATGGACTAAAACTATATTCTTGTCATAGAGCCATACAGCATGGAAACTGACCCTTCAGTTGGTACCAAACATAACCTAAAACTAAACACATCCCAGCTGCCTGTTGCTGGCCCATATCCCTCTAACCCCTCCCTATTCCTGTACTTAATCAAATGTGTTTTAAACACTGCATTTGTACCGACATTCCCCCCTTCCTCAGGAAGTTCATTCCACTCCCAAACCACCCTCTGTGCAACAATTAGACCCCATGTCTTTTTTTAACATATCCCTCTTCTCACCT
>NW_025167740.1:0-1702 GCF_004010195.1 Chiloscyllium plagiosum | reverse complement strand
AGCTCGTCTGCCTTACTCACAAGTAAATGCCATACAGCCATGCCACACTCTCTTATGCCCTCACTTGACGATATTCACACTGCCTTCTGGATTTACTTGGATTGCCTCCACCACACCTCCCACCCCCACAATGCTTCCACTGCATCCCCCATCCCTCTGCTATGACTGATGAATGCGCCAGGTTGCGGAAGGCTGGCTGGGTAATAGAGTAGAAAGTGATGGGAAATAGAAAAGGTTCTGCAGGGAGGGCCCTGAGTCCTGCTCTTCAGATAACTCTGGGTCTCCTGGAACAATGGAGAGTTCAGGAAACTCTCAGGTACCAAACCCTCTCTTCAACCAACAGCAACAACCCCCCACAGTCTAACATCAGGATGTTTACAAACCACCCGAAGCCCTCTGTTGTATCCAGCCCTGAGCTCATTCCACACTGTCACTAGTCTGTTCAGAAACCACAATTGTATCATATCATACCTTTTCTCGTGAAATAACAGATTCAGTGTTTTACCTCACTGTTTGGTGTCTGTGCTGTGTTCTTATATTCTCTCTCTCTGTCTCTCTCCCCTCACAGCAGATTCTGCTAAGGGTTGGTCAATGACAATCGCGGATGGAGTGAGGGCTGAGGAAGGAGGCTCCGCTGTCTTACCCTGCAGCTTCACCCACCCTGACACTCACCTCACACTCACCGGCTCCATCTTATGGTACAAGGGGAAATCACGGGCTTTAATCTTTAAGTGTACATATCCTGGTCCAGACCATTCCCAGGGTGAGCTGTGTGAGAATGTGAGACAGCGGGACGGTGGGAATCGATTCAGATTTGTGGGGAACCTCAGCAACAAAGATGCCTCAATAATGATGGAGGGACTGAGCTGGGAGGATGCTGGGTCCTATTGGTGTCGTGTGGAGCTCAATATCGACAACTTTGGATCTGGAGAAGGAACACACCTGGAAGTGAAAGGTGAGGAACAATGTTCTGACAGCTCAATGGAGACAGGCTCCACCAGGTCCGGGAGCTCTTGGGTTGGCTCCTTCTCCTGGGCTCTTCCAGTTGGTCTCAGGCAGGAGGCAGTGAGAAGGACAGAGAGAGAGAGGCACAAATAGAAAGAGAGAGAGAGACAGAGAGACAGAGAGACATGACTGGGATTTAGAGACCATTCCATCACCATCTTTGAAACCTCCCACAGTCACACTATGGCTGCAAGAGCAGGTCACAGGCTAAGAATCCTATGAATTAATACACCTCCTCACTCCAAAGCCTATTGGCCAGTCAGGAGTGTGATGAAATACTTCCCACTTGCCTGGAACAGTGCAGGAAAATTTATCACTGCTCTGTCATTATTACTGGGTCAAAATCGTTGAAATCCCACCCTAACATCATTGTGGGAATAAAAATAATGATAAAATGCACTGCAGCAAGACAGCAACATTCCCTCCACCAGCACCTTCCAAAGTAGGGACCTTGAAGACCTCAGTGTAAAATGACATCAGATACAGGCCATCCTGACTTGGAACTGTCTTTTCATTGTCCAAGGGGATGTGGGTGTCCCATGCACAGTCAGCCTTTACTGGCCAGCCCTGGAGAAGGAATGGTGAGCTGCCTTCTTGAACTGCTGTATTCCCTCAGCTGCAGAGACATTCACGATACGGTTGGTAAAGGATTTCGAAGGCTTTATCCCAGTGACACTGAAGGAATGATGAAATATTC
>NW_025167739.1:0-1702 GCF_004010195.1 Chiloscyllium plagiosum | reverse complement strand
TACTTTCGCAGATGACACCAAAATATGTAGTTTCGTTTACAGTGAAGACGTTTATCTCTGATTACAGCAGTACCTTGAGGCAGATTTGCCAGTGGGAGGAGGAGTGGAAATATGGAGCGTATCTTAATTACATGTATGCTAATGCTTTTGGAAAGTCAAATCACCCAGACATATACACTTCCAGATCAAGGGATTTGCCCGATTTCCCTGCTCTTCGGATGCTGCCTGACCTGATGTGCTTTTCCATCATCACACTCTCGACTCAGATCTTCAGCATCTTCAGTCCACAGTTTTCTCTGTACTAGTAGGGACTGAGAGGCGTTAATCTAAAAAGAGACCGGAATTGCAGGTTCATAGTTCTTTGAAAGTGCAGTCGTAGGTTGAGAGAATAGTACAGAGAGTGAATAGCATCCCTACGTTTATTTAGCAGGGCATTCAGTTGAAGATTGGGAGGTTGCATTGTGCAAGACATTGGTTAGGGCACATTAAAATAGCGTGTGTGATTCTGATCTCTTTGCTATCGAAAGGAAACCGTTGAACATGCAAGTTCAGAAAAGATTGCTTGAAATGCTGAATTTCGAGATATCAAGCTCGCTGAAGCACAACAGGATGACGGGTGACCTTATAGCGATTTATAAAGTCGTGAGGTTCATGGGAAGGGTGAGTAACTCAGGTCTTCTTCCACTGTAAGAGTGTACAGAACCTGACAGCATATGTCTCGTGTGAGAGGAGAAAGAACTAAAAGGAAAGGAAGTAACGTTTTCACCGAAATGGTGATGCACCAACAGAATGAACTGCCTGCGGAAGAACTGGATGCAGATAAAATTCCAATATCTGAAAATCACCTGGATGATTTTCATCAATAGGAAGCGCTAACGGAGATATGGCCAAATTCTGGCAAATGGGAGGAGATTAGTTTAGGATATCTACTCGGCATGGCCATGTTGAGTCAAAGATGTGTGTCATGCTATTTAAAGACTATGACTCTTTGATGGATTGACACTCATGCTCTGTCCTTCTGGTAACCGTAATGGGTTTATTAATTTGAACTTATAACACTCCAGATAAATTCGAAGATCAGAGAGAAATCCACTTGGTAGATTCATTTTTTTATTATTTTTGCTCATCGTTTTATGCGTGGGTTGCTGCTTAAACATATTTGTCAAATGCCGCGAATGCACTGTTCATTACAAAAAACAGTGATTCTTTTGTAGACAAAAAAAGAATTGGCGTCCATTCATCGGCAGTTGACACTTGCAGGAACGATTGTAGTCTGAACATCAGAAAGGAAAATATAATGTATTTGTCCAATCGATAGCCCTTACAGAAACTCAGAGGCATGAAGATTTCTACCTATCGATGTGTTAAGTGTCGTTGTCAGCTCGCAAGTCTGCAATCCACCTCCTTTCCGGAAAATCATGTGTTAACACTCGTTGTAATCTTATTCAGGAAATATCTCCCCCGATTTTTCAAACAACTGCAAACTCAGCTCGATTTCATTGAACATGGGCCATGAACAAAAAAAATCAGCTCCATGTTCCTCCACTGTAAAGCCAAGTCCTCAAACATCAGAGGAATAAATATTGAAACTTCATAAAAAGAACGAAAATCTAAGAGATTTTTAACTCTCCACTGAAACATGTCACATGTGAAATTCTGTGGACACGCATCCGAATTTTACATTTTTACCATGTCAATTTTT
>NW_025167738.1:0-1702 GCF_004010195.1 Chiloscyllium plagiosum | reverse complement strand
ATTATGGCCTGCTATATTCTGGGATTAAGGCCCATGATATTCTGGGACTAAGACCTGCTATATTCTGGGATTAAGGACTGCTATATTCTGGGTTTAAGGCCTGCTATATTCTGGGACTAGGCCCTGGTATATTCTGGAATTAAGGCCTGCTATATTCTGGGTTTAAGGCCTGCTATATTCTGGCATTAAGGCCTCTTATATTCGGGGATTACGGGCTGCTATATTCTGGGATTAAGGCCCGCTATATTCTGAGTTAAAGCCCTGCTATACACTTGGATTAAGCCCTGCTATATTCTGGGTTTAAGGCTTGTTATATTCTGGATTTAAGGCCTGCCATATACTGGGATTAAGGCCTGCTATATTCTGTGATTAACGCCTGCTTGACTCTGGGATAAAGCCACACTATATTCTGGGTTTAAGGCCCGCTATATTCTGGAATTAAGGCCTGCTATATTCTGGGTTTAATACCTGATATATTCTGGGATTACGCCCGGCTATATTCTGGGATAAAGCCACGCTATATTCTGGGATTAGGGCCTGCTATATTCTGGGATTAAGGACAGCTATATTCTGGGTTTAAGGCCTGCTATATTCTGGGTTTAAGGCTTGTTATATTCTGGATTTAAGGCCTGCTAGACTCTGCGATAAAGCCACGCTATGTTCTGGGTTTAAGGCCTGCTATATTCCGGAATTAAGGCCTGCTATATTCTGGGATTAAGACCTGATATATTCTGGGATTAAGACCGGCTATATTCTGGGATAAAGCCACGCTATATTCTGGGATTAAGGCCTGCTATATTCTGGGATTAAGGACTGCTATATTCTGGGTTTAGGGCCTGCTATATTCTGGGATTAAGGCCTGCTATATTCTGGGATTAAGGCCTGCTATATTCTGAGATTATGCCCTGTTATATTCTGGGTATACGTCCTGCTATATTCTGGGATTATGGCCTGCTATATTCTGGGATAAAGGCCTGCTATATTCTCGGAGTAATGATTGCTATCTTCTGTGATTAAGCCCTGTTATATTCTGGGTTTAAGGCCTGCTATTTTCTGGGTTTAAGGCTTGTTATATTCTGGATTTAAGGCCTGCCATATTCTGGGATTAAGGTCTGCTATATTCTGTGATTAAGGCCTGCTAGACTCTGGGATAAATCCACTCTATTTTCTGGGTTTAAGGCCTGTTATATTCTGGAATTAAGGCCTGCTATATTCTGGGATTAAGACCTGATATATTCTGGGATAAACCCGGCTATATTCTGGGATTAAGGCCTGCTATATTCTGGAATTACGGCAGCTATGGTCCGGGATTATGACCTGCTATATTCTGGGATTAAGGCCCGCGATATTCTGGGACTAAGCCCTGCTGTATTCTGGGTTTAAGGACTGCTATATTCTGGGATAAAGGCCTGCTATATTCTGGGAGTAGGGCCTGCTATATTCTGGGTTTAGGGCCTGCTATATTCTGGGATTAAGGCTTGCTATTTACTGTGTTTAATGCCTGCTATTTTCTGGGATTAAGCCCTGCTATATTCTGGGTTTGAGGCCTGCTATATTCTGGAATTAAGGCCTGCTATATTCTGGGATTAAGACCTGATATATTCTGGGATAAACCCGGCTATATTCTGGGATTAAGGCCTGCTATATTCTGGAATTACGGCAGCTATGGTCCGGGATTATGGCCTGCTATATTCTGGGATTA
>NW_025167737.1:0-1702 GCF_004010195.1 Chiloscyllium plagiosum | reverse complement strand
GACGTTTCGGGCAAAAGCCCTTCTTCAGGAATCATTCCCGGAGAAGGGCTTATGCCCAAAACGTCGATTCTCCTGTTTCCTGGATGCTGCCTGACCTGCTGCGCTGTTCCAGCAACACATTTTCAGCTCTGATCTCCAGCATCACTTTCTCCTCGATGTATTTAGAAAGGCAAGGACTGATTAGCGTTAGTCAACATGGCTTTGTGCATGGGAAATCAAGTCTCACAATCTTGACTGAGTCTTTTGAAGAAGTAACAAAGACGATTGATGAGGGCAGAGCAGTGGATGTGATCTATATAGATTTCAGTAAGGCTTTTGACAAGGTTCCCCATGGGAAACAGGATCTTGACCAGATGGGCCAATGGGCTGAGAAGTGGCAGATGGAGTTTAATTCAGATAAATGCGAGGTGCTGCATTTTGGGAAAGCAAATCTTACCAGGACTTTTACACTTAATGGTAAGGTCCTAGGGAGTGTCGCTGAACAAAGAGACCTTGGAGTGCAGATTCTCAGCTCCTTGAAAGTGGAGTCGCAGGTAGATAGAATAATGTCTTGGTGCATATAGGCACCAATGATATAAGTAGAAAACAAGATGAGGTCCTGAAAGAAGAATTAAGGGAACTAGGAGAGAAGTTAAAGAGGAGGACCTCAAAGGTAGTGATCTCGGGATTACTACCAGTGCCACGACCTAGCCAACATAGAAATGAAAAAATAGGCAGGATGAACACGTGGCTTGAGAGATGGTGTAGGAGGGAGGGGTTCAGATTTGTTGGACATTGGGACCGGTTCTGGGGAAGGTGGGACTATTACAAAAGGGACGGTCTATATCTGAACCAGACCGGAACCAATGTCCTTGGGGGAGTTTTTGCTCCTGCTGTTGGGGAGGTTTTACACTAATGTGGCAGGGGCTGGGAACCAGAAAAGAAACCAAGTAGGCAGCGAGGTGGAAACTGGAGACTGTAAGAATTATGAAGATTACATTAATAAAGGGAAGAGTAGGCAGAGAGCAGGTGAGCGCAAAAGAACTGTGGCCTGAAATGCATCTACTTTAATGCAAGGAGTATAGTGGGTAAGGCAGATGAACTTAGGGCTTGGATTGGTGCCTGGGAGTATGACATTATTGCCATCACAGAGACTTGGTTGAAGGAAGGGCATGATGATTGGAAACTAAATGTTCCATGATATAGACGCTTCAGACAGGACAGGGAGGGAAATAAAAGGTGGGTGGAGTTGTATTGCTGGTCAGGGACGATATCACGGCTGTGCTAAAGGAGGACACTATGGAGGTTGTGGGTCGTGAGAGGCATCATGGGTGGAGCTGAGAAATAAGAAGGGTGCGGTTACATTGTTGGGGCTGTATTACAGGACTCCCAACAGTGAGCGTGAGGTAGAAGAACAAATAGGTAAACAGATTATGGAAAGATGTAGCAGCAATAGGGTGATGGGAGATTTTAACTTTCCCAACATTGACTGGGTTACACTTAGCGTCAAAAGTCTGGATGGTGTAGAATTTGTAAGAAGCGTCCAGGAGAGTTTTCTAGAGCAGTATGTGAGATGATGCATTTAGGCAAGTCTAATTCTAGAGCGAATTATACAATGAATGGAAGTGCTTTGGGAAAAGTTGATGAGCAGAGAGAACTGGGAGTGCAGGTCCATTGTACCCTGAAAGGTGCTGCACAGGTGGATAGAGTGGTCAAGAAGGCA
>NW_025167736.1:361-1702 GCF_004010195.1 Chiloscyllium plagiosum | reverse complement strand
CTTTTTTCAGTTATTTGAGTTGTGTTGTTATTGTTTAATTATAATACTAAAAATCTCTTCTTAAATATCTTTTTAAATTAAAATGCTAACACTGATAGAATACAGTCCCAAAAAACTCTCATTAGAAAGACCACTCATGGTGGTTTATCCCGAGGATCACCACATCTCGGGTGATGGGGTGAGGCTGAGAGAGTGTCCCCTTCATGGTAATCTCTGTCAGTGTCAGGAACTGAACCTGCGCTGTTGCTCTGCCTCTACATTACAAACCTGCCGTCCTGCCAACTGAGTGGGAGACTGTGTAACTGTTACAGACAGCAACAGTCACAGACAAATTTTAAGAGAAACATGCATAATAAGGAAAGTGGTACAGTTCCGAAAACGGTCAAGATAACGCCTGAGGGTAAAAATGTTTCTTTTTTGCTCGAAATTGTATTTATAACGAGACGTGTTTAGAAGTTGTTTTTGTTTTAATATCATTAAGGTGAGTCAAGTAACTCTTATGTGTTACACACTGGCACACTACCATTTTCCTGAAACTGGGAAATATTTGGAACATTCTATAATCGGCATTCTCCAGAATATTCTATGACTGTGTGGGAGGTATTGAAAAGGAGAGAGGGAAGGTGTTGCGTGCAGTAGTGAGAGTGGGGGACCATGAGCCTTGTTCGGGGGTAGTTGCAATCACTGTGATTGTGAGCGAGCAGACAGAATACGGTGACCCTTATCCTGACAGAGCGGGGAAGGTTATTGATGCTTATCCTGTATTGCTGAACATTTCTTCAGACCTCAAATACTGCAGTGAACTCGGTAGTGAGCACAGACCATGCTCGGTGGGTCTGGTGTTGTGGCACCTTCTGGGATGGGAATTATCACCCTCTGTACTCGCCCATCCAATACGCCCACCGTGCTCTGTCAACAAACTATGGTGTAATTGCACCTTATCTACCAATTTGCCATTTCCCTGTCTTTGCTCTGTATCCATCTAATCCTTTCCTATCTGTGTATTTGCCAAAAGGCTTTTCAATGTTGTTATTGTACCCACTTCAACCACTTCCACTGGCAGCTCAGTCTAATTTGCCAGTTCATCTTGGATTCCATGCGATCGAGCCTTCTGGAGTGGCCTACTATGTGAAACCTTATCAAAGGCCTGACTGAAATCCATATATAATATGTCCACAACCCTGCTCTCATCAACCTTCCTGGTCACTTCCTCAAAAATCTCTAACAAAATCTGTAAGGCATGATCCGCCACGCACAATGCCATGCTGACTGCTCCAAGTCAAACTCTGTCTTTCCAAATGCATGCACATCTTATTTCTCAGAACCTTCTCAAGTGGTTCA
>NW_025167736.1:0-352 GCF_004010195.1 Chiloscyllium plagiosum | reverse complement strand
TTGAATAAGGGCACAACATTTGCTACCGCCCAGTCTTCCGGGATCTTGGTCCCTAAGCTTTTTCTCTCGCCTCTTACAGTGATCTTAGATATATCTGGTCAGGACCAGATATATCTATGTGTGCGTTCTAACTTTGTGCGTTCTAATATGTCCAGCAGCAACTCTACTGTGATATGGACAGTACCAAGATATGACAACCAAACTCCTTAAGGTCTCAGATCTTCATGTCTTTCTTCGTGATAAACACAGAGGGGAAATTGACCCATCTCTTGAGGTTTTACACATGCATGCCGGTTTTGGATTTTAAAGCATCCTATTGTCTCTCTAGTTGCTCTTTATCTTTCCTATACTG
>NW_025167735.1:0-1702 GCF_004010195.1 Chiloscyllium plagiosum | reverse complement strand
TGACACCAGTGATAGGGAAATGCTGGTATCAATTGTTCTAGATGTAATGACTGACCAATTGGAAAACACTGACAGAACCAGACTTAATCAGCATTGATTCATTAAAGATAAATTATGCTTCACAAACCTTATGGATATCTTTTTTGAGGATGTGATCAGTATAGTACACGAAGGTGAATCAGTAAAAGCAGTTTATTTGGACATTCAGAAGGCTTTAGACAACATTCAATGCAAGAGATTATATGCAACCTTAAATCTCACGCTATCACAGGTAAAATATTGACGTGCCTGGAACAGGAAGCAGACAAGAAGCAGAAAACTGGAATAAGCTGGTCTTTTCATATTGACAGGCAGTGATGATTGGGACACCGCAGGTTTCAGTAGGAAAGCAGCTGTTCACAATATATATTAATAATCTGGACAGAAGTATTAGAACATCGAACATAGAACAGTACAGCACAGAACAGGCCCTTCATCCCATTATGTTGTGCCGACCACTGATCCTCATGTATACACCCTCAAATGTGTGACCATATGCATGTCCAGTCGTCTCTTAAATGTCCCAAATGACCTTGCATCCTCAACTGCTGCTGGCAATGCATTCCATGCTCTCACAACTCTCTGTGTAAAGATCCCGCCTCTGACATTCCCTCTCTACTTTCCTCCAACCAGCTTAAAACCATGACCCCTCGTGTTACCCATTTCTGCCCTGGGAATTAGTCTCTAGCTATCGACTCCATCTATGCCTCTCATTATCTTGTATACCTCAAATATGTCCCCTCTCCTCCTCCTTTTCGCCAATGAAAAAAGTCCGAGCTCAGTCAACCTCTCTTCATAAGATAAGCCTTCCAGTCCAGGCAGCATCCTGGTAAACCTCCTCTGAACCCTCTCCAAACCATCCACATCTTTCCTATAATAGGGCGACCAGAACTGGACGCAGTATTCCAAGTGCGGTCTAACCAAAGTTTTATAGAGCTGCAACAAGATCCCACGACTCTTAAACTCATTCCCCCGTTAATGAATGCCAAAATACCATGTGTTTTATTAACAACCCTGTCCAATTGGATGGCCATTTTAAGGGATCTATGTACCTGCACACCAAGATCCCTCTGTTCCTCCACACTGCCAAGAATCCTATCCCTAATCCTGTACTCAGCTTTCAAATTCTACCTTCCAAAACGCATCACCTCGCATTTATCCAGGTTGAACACCAACTACCACCTCTCAGCCCATCTCTGCATCCTGTTAATGTCCCGCTGCAGCCTACAACAGCCCTCTATACTGTCAACAACACCACCAAACTTTGTGTGGTCTGACCCATCCTTCAATCCCCTCATCCAAGTCATTAATAAAAATTACAAAACGTCGAGGCCCAAGAGCAGAGCCCTGTAGAACACCACTCACCACAGAGTTCCAGGCAGAATATTTTCCTTCTACTATCACTCGCTGTCTTCTGTTGGCCAGCCAATTCTGTATCCACAGAGCTAAGTTCCACTCTATCCCATTCCTCCTGACCTTCTGAATGAGCCTACCATGGGGGAACGTATCAAATGCCTTGCTGAAGTCCACATACACCACATCCACGGCTCGACCCTCATCAACGTTTCTAGTCACATCCTCAAAGAATTCGATAAGGTTTTTGAGGCATGGCCTGTCCTTCACAAAGCCGTGTTGACTGCAATTAATCAAGCCATGATCTTCC
>NW_025167734.1:0-1702 GCF_004010195.1 Chiloscyllium plagiosum | reverse complement strand
TCACCATCCTGACTTGGAAATATATCACTATTCCTTCAGTGTCACTGGGTCAAAATCCTTAGAGAATTGTGGGTCTACCTACAACATATAGATTGCAGCAGTTCAAGAAGGCAGCTCACTATCATCTTCTCAAGGGGGGGTTAGGGAGAGAGTAACCAAGGGATGGATCGAGCCTTTTGAATCCAATTAAGCCAGATCCTCAATTTAGTATACTCCAAGGAAGACATCTGCTGTCAATGTGCTGCTTCCTTCTAGTGAATCCACATGCCACTGCCTCCAAAGTGAACCAATCCTTTCCTGAGCTACAAAACACAGGACTGGTCTCTGCTCTAGATTAGAGCGGTGCTGGAAAAGCACAGCAGGTCAGGCAGCATCCGAGGAGCAGGAAAATCGACGTTTCAGGCAAAAGCCCTTCACCAGGAAGGGCTTGCCCGAAACATTGATTTTCCTGCTCCTCGGATGCTGTCTGACCTGCTGTGCTTTTCCAGCACCACTCTAATCTTGACTCCGATCTCCAGCATCTGCAGTCCTCACTTTTGCCCATGTCCTCGAGCAGCTTGTTCCAAACGCCACACCACCCTCTGCATGAAAACATTACCTCTCAAGTCCATTTGAAATCTTTCTCCTCTCATCTTAAACCTATGCCCTCTAGTTTTGGACTCCCTCCCCTGAGGAAATAAACCTTGTCTATTCACCCAGTCCATGCCCACATGGTTATATAAACCTCTATAAGGTTACCCCTCAGCCTCAGATGCTCCAGGCAAATAGGTCCATCCTATTCAGCCTCTCCCTATAGCTCAAACCCTCCAGTCCAAGCAACATCCTTGGAAATCTTTTTTGCACATCCTTCTATAGTAGGAAGACCAGAATTGAATGCGGTATTCCAAAAGTGGCCTAACCAATGTCTTGCACAGCCACAACATGACATTCCAACTCCTGTACTCAGTGTTCTGACTGATGAAGGCAAGCATGCCAAACACCTTCTTCACCATCCTGTTTACCTGAGACTCCACGTTCAAGGAACAATGCATTTGCACTCCAAGGTCCCTTTGTTCAGTAACACTCCCAGGACCTTCCCATTAAGTGTATAAGTCCTGCCCTAGTTTGTCTTTCCAAAATACAGCACCTCACATTTATCTAAGTTAAACTCCATCTGCCACTCTTCAGTCCTGTTGTACTCTGAGGTAATCTTCTTCTCTGCCCACTACACCTCTAACCTTGGTGTCATCTGCAAACCTACTAACTATACCTCCTGTGATCACATCCAAATTATTTATATCAATGATGAAAAGCAGTGGGCGCAGCACCAATCCTTGTGGTACACCACTGGTCACAGACCTCCAGTCTGAAAAACAACCCTCCACCATCACCCTGTTAATTACCTTCAAGCCAATTTTGTATCTAATTGGCTAGGTTCCCCTGGATCCCATGTGATTGTTCATAGGGTCCCTACAGTGTGGAAACAGGCCCTTCAGCCCAATAAGACCACACTGACCCTTCGAAGAGTAATCCACACAGACCCATTCCCCTATCCTACTTACTCTACATTCACCCCTGACTAATGCACCTAGCCTACACATCTATGAGTAATTTAGCTTGGCCAATTCACCTAACCTGCACATCTTTGGATTGTGGGAGGAAACCGGAGCACCTGGAGGAAACCCATGCAAGGTAAAAACAATGACTGCAGATGCTGGAAACC
>NW_025167733.1:0-1702 GCF_004010195.1 Chiloscyllium plagiosum | reverse complement strand
AATGTGCCGAAGAGTATGGTGAAGGCAAGGTCAGTTGAGGGGTTAGGATCAGGAACACAGTGCCTGAGAATGTGGGCGAGGCAGGTTCATTGAGTTGTGCAGCACGGAGACAGGTCCTTCAGCCCAAACTGGTCCGTGCCGTCCAAATTGTCCATCCATGGTAATCCTATTTCCCTGGACCTGACCCAGATCCTTATAAACCTTTCTTATCCATGTATTTGTTCAAATTCTTTTTAAATGTTGTCAATTGAAGGGTTAAGGTATTGAACACAGTGACCGAGTGCTTCCCAAGGATATAGGGTATGAACGTGCTGCCTGAGCGAATAATAGGTTTAACGTCCACAACACACTGCCTGAGAGTGTGGGTAAGGCAGGGTCAATCGAGGATTTAGCGTCTGGACATGCTGCCTGACAATGAGGGGAAAGCAGATTCGATCGAGGATTTAGGGTCTGAACATGCTGTCTGAGAGTGTTGGTTCGACAGGATCAATCGAAGTGCTCAGGCCTGAAACATGCTGCCTTAGTGTGTGAGAGAGGCAGGGTTGATTAAGGGGTTGGGGTCTCGAACATTCTCCTTGAAAAATCAGTGCGAGCAAATTCAATCTGGAACCTGTGGAGCAGAGTTCAACAAAAATGGAAAGGGACTCTCCAACAGTGCGGCACCTCTTCAATACTAACCCCTGACAGTGCGGCACTGCATCTCTACTGTCCTGAGACAGTGCTGGACTGAGCATTCGATAGTACAGCCTCCCTTAGTAGTGATCCTTCCAACAATGCAGCACTCCCTAAGTACTGATCCTCCTCCAGTATGGTGATTCCTTCGTTATGACCCTCCAACAGTGCCGCACTCCTTCACTATTGACCCTCAGTTGCTACCTTTCCTGTTAAATTTATCTGCCCAATTTACCTTCGCTGTTCTGACAGTCATTTCATTGTAATTGTCTTTATATAAGTTAAACACAATTGATTCTGATGAAAATTGCTCACTCTCAAACTGAATATTATATTCTATTATGATATAGTTCCGACATCGGAGAAGATCTTTCACTCAGAGGTCCTCCCTTAAACCTACCACATTCCCATTTTCAGATCCAGTGTAAACCACGATAAGAAAGTAAGAACAAGGAGCAGACATAGTCCACTTGGCCCTTTGAGCCTGCTCAGCCATTCAATAAGATCATGTCTAATCTTTTCATGGCCTCAGCTCCACTTGCCCACCTGATCACCAAAGCCCTTAATTCCTTTACTGTCCAAAAAGTTATTTTTCTTCACTTTAAGACATTCAATGAGGAAGCCTCAACCATTTAATTGGGCAAGGAATTCTATGGATTCATTGCCCCCTGAATGAAGAAGTTCCTCCTCAATTCAGTCCCAAATTTGCTCCACCTAACGTTGAGGCTATGCCTTCTTGTTCCAGTATCACTTGCCAGTGGAAACATTCTCTCTAATTTTACACTATCTATTCACTTCATAGTTTGATGTATTTCTTTAAGATCCCCTACCATTCTTCTAAACTGCAATTAATATATTCCCAGTCATCTCAGCCTCACGTCATAGGTCAATCCCTTCAAGTCCAGAATAAACCTAATGAATTTCCTCTGCTCCCTCTCCAGTGCTAGTAAATCCTTTCTCAAGTAAGAAGACGAAAAGTGCACACAGTATGCCGGATGTGGCCTCAACATCACCCTGAAACATGCAATCG
>NW_025167732.1:0-1702 GCF_004010195.1 Chiloscyllium plagiosum | reverse complement strand
CCCTAAACTAAGGAGACTCTAAATATTCTGGTTAAAACTTCATATTGAACCAGCCAGCACAGAGTCAGTGCCCTATAATGAGCAGACTCAAGAGCAGCACAGAGTTGTGCCCTAAAGTGAGGAGACCATAAATCTTCTGGGTATATATATTTATTTAACCATAACAGCTCAGATTCAGTGCCCTATAAAGATCAGACACTGAATGTCCTGGTTATATATACTTATTTAACCAGCCAGCGCAGAGTCAGTGTCCTAAACTGAAGAGACCCTAAATCTCCTGGTTATACATATTTAAACAGACAGCACAGAGTGAGTTACCTATAATGATCAGGCTCTAAATGTCCTGGTTACATATATTTATTTAACCAGCCAGCACAGTCAGTGCCCGAAACGGAGGGGACTCTGAATCTCGTGGTTATATATATTTGTTCAAGCACACAGCACTGAGTCAGTGCGCCAAACTGAGGAGACTCAAAATATCCTGGTAACAAAAATTTTACCTACCCACCACACGGGCAATGCCTTAAAATAAGGAGACTCTAAATGTCCTGGTTATATTTATTTAATGAGCCAGCACAGAGACAGTGCCCTAAACTGAGGAGGCTCTATATTTCCTGCTTATATATGTTTATTTCTGACTCTGTGCCCTAAGTATATATATTTAACCAGCCAGCAATGAGTCAGTGCCCTAAACTGAGGAGACACTAAATTCCCTGATTATGTTTGTTTATTTAGCCAGCCAGCACATCGTCTGAACCCTAAAATGAGCTGACTCTACATCTCCTGGTTATATATTTATTTACCCAGACAGTCCAGAGTAAGTGCCCCAAACTGAGGAGACCCTAAAACTCCTGGTTATATATGTGTATTTATCCATCCAGCACATATTCTGAGCCCTAAACTGGGGAGAATACAAATCTCCTAGTTGTATATATTCAGTTAACCATCCAGCACAGAGTCAGTGATCTAAACTGAACAGACTCTCAATCTCCTAGTTAGATATATTTATTAAACCATCCAGCACAGAGTCAGTGCTCTAGACTGAGGAGACTCTAAATCTCCTGGTTATAAAAATTTTAGCCAGCCACCAATCAGTCAGTGCCCTAAAATGAGGAGACTCTAAATCTCCTGGTTATATATAATTAATCAGTCAGCATAGAGTCACTGCCTTAACTGAGGAGACTGTAAAACTCCCGATTATATATATTTAAATAGATAGCACAGAGTCAGTGCCCTAAAGTAAGGAGACTCTAAAACTCCTGGTTATATATATTTAAACAGACAGAACAGAGCCAGTTCCTTGAAATGAGGAGACTCTAAATCTCCTGGTCATATATATGTTTTTATCCATCTAGCACATAGTCTGAGCTCTAAACTGAGGAGATACTAAATCTCCTGGTTACAAATATATATTTAAGCAGTCAACACAGAGTCAGTGCCCTAAACTGAGGGGAATCTGAATCTCCTGGTTATATATATTTATTTAATCAGACAGCACAGAGTCAGTGAGGTAAAAACAATGACTGCAGATGCTGGAAACCAGATTCTGGATCAGTGGTGCTGGAAGAGCACAGCAGTTCGAGCAGCATCCGACGAGCAGCAAAATCGACGTTTCGGGCAAAAGCCCTTCGTCAGCGTTTGTTCCTGATGAAGGGCATTTGCCCGAAATGTCGATTTTGCTGCTCGTCGGCTGCTGCCTGAA
>NW_025167731.1:0-1702 GCF_004010195.1 Chiloscyllium plagiosum | reverse complement strand
ATGACATTCTTTTTGCTGGTTGTTTGCATTGGGATTTTTAGGTTCATCTGCTGTTGTTTAAGTGTGTTGGTAGGTTTGCGGGCTTCCAGGGGTTGGAGTAGTCTGGTAGTAATTTCAGAGATGTCTTTGATGTATGGTAATGTGGCGAGAGTTTCTGGGTGTGTTGTGTCTGCTTGTTTGGATTGGTTGTTTAGGGATTGGCAGACTGCGTTTATTGGGTACCCATTTTTCTTGAATATGCTATATTGGTATTTTTCTTCTGCTGTTTGTAGTTCCTGGGAGCTGTAGTGTGTTGTGGCCCATTCAAAAAATGTCTTGATGCAGCTCCGTTGTGAGTGTTGGGATGATTTTTTCAATAGTTAAGTATCTGGTCTGTGTGTTTTGCTTTCCTATAGATGCTGGTCTGTAGTTCTCCAAGCTGTTTGTTCTATTATGACATCTTGGAAGGGGATTCTGTTGTTGTTCTCCTCCTCCAGTAAAGATACTGTTGATGATCTTGTAGGTTTCCTCTAATTTGGTCCATTTTGTGATGACAAAGGTGTCATCCACACAGCAGACACAAAGTTTGGTTTGGATAGTGGGGAGGGATGTTCATTTGAGTCTCCTCCATTACAGCTTTTGTCAAGAAACCTGACGTTGGTGATCCCATGGGTGTTCCATTGATTTGTTTGTAGGTCTTGTCATTGAAGCCACTAAAAGACATGATCCACTAACACTAGCATCCTTACATTCATACGGGGAAGGTCACCACTTTGACTGGGACAACACATCCATCCTAGGACAGATTAAAGAAAGAACGCATGGAAATTGTTAGAGATCTAGCATTGAAATTGGAACTATATCAATAAACACATTGGTTTGGACCCCATTTGTCAACCTCTGAGACAAAGAACACACCTTAAGAGACCAAGATACATAAATAGAAAGTGGCAGATAACACCAGTGTTTCACTGGAGGCTCACTGATGTGAGCATGGTGACAAAATGTCTGAAAACAAACCGTCCAGTTCAATGAACAAACTCACAACCTGAACCTCAACCGGAGCTCCAAATCTTCTCAAAAATCACAAATACCTATCGGTGCAATATGCTAAAACTAGCCAAAGATGGGAAACCAACGCCATCCGACTGAGCACCACCCGCGAACAACTGTAATTCCTGCATGAATGCCTCAGGAATAACCAAAATATCTCAAATATAAACTACCGCTCAACAAGCCAAAAGACTCACAGAACAGAACAGAACAGCCACAGAATGTTGCAAGAAATGATTAATGATGCCCACAACCAACTCCACAAATACAATCGGGAAGTTTTGCGCCACAAAAGGTTTATACACTAATGCAGCAGACCATGAATGGACCGACACATTAGAACAAGCTGTGAGCATCAAACAACAGCAAACAAAGAAAATGAAAAAAACTATCCTGACAGGAAAAACTGGACAAGCTCACACAAAAGAACAACACAGACAACTCAGAGGCTTGGATTAAAAACCTAACAGACTGACCACTAATAGACATGGGAAAAGCCATCCTAGTAAGAGGGATGAACTATAACTACAGAGATGCGGACAAAAAGGACTTCTTAGCAGCATTAGAATCAACCCTGAAGAACAACACACTCACAGATGAAACCCAGCACGTGATCAGACAGACACTTGAACCAACAATAAGCAGGAAGAATGAAGGGAATACCTTCAAT
>NW_025167730.1:0-1702 GCF_004010195.1 Chiloscyllium plagiosum | reverse complement strand
TAATCCGAATGTAAAATATGGTAACTTAACCTATGTACCACTCAACTCACTGCTATCCATGTGCATGTCCAGCAGTCTCTTAAATGTTCCCAATGACTTCGCTTCGACCACCTCAGCTGGCAACGCATTCCATGCATTCAAAGCAGTCTGCGTAAAGAACCTACCTCTGGTGTCTCCTATATACCTTCCTTCTAATATCTTCAAACTATGACTTCTCGGACCAGTCAATCCTGCGCTGGAGAAAGTTCTCTGGCTATTGACTCTATCTAGTCTTCTCATAAGTTTGTATACCTCGGTCAGGTTTCCTCTCTTTATTCTTCTCTCCAGAGAGAGAATTCCGAGTTTATTCAAACCCTCTTCATAAGCCAAACCCTCCAGTCCATTCAGCATCCCGGTAAACCTTCTTTTAATACCTCTGCAAAGCCTTTGTATCTTTCTTGTAGTCGGGCGACCAGAACTGGACACAATATTCCAAGTGTGGCCTCAACAGGGAGTTATGGAGCTGCAGCAAAAACTCGCGGCTCTTAAACTTGATCCCTCTGTTAATGAAAGCCAAAACACCATATCCTTTCTTAACGACCCTATGCACTTGGGTCGCAACTTTAAGGGAACTATGTACTTGCACATCCAGATCTCTTTGTTCCTCCACACTGCCAATAATCCTGTCTTTAATCCTATATTCAGCATTAGATCTCGACCTTCCAAAATGCATCACTTCGCATTTATCCAGGTTGAACTGCATCTGCTATTTCTCAGCCCAGTTCTGCACCCTGTCTGTGTCGCACTGTAGCCTGCAGTCGCCATCCATACAATCGACGAAATCGACGATACCTCCAACCTTTGTGTCATCTGCAAATTTACTAACGCACCTCTCAACCTCCTCATCCAAGTCATTTATAAAAACTGTAAAGAGCAGAGGCCCAAGAACAGAGCTCTGCGGTATCCCACTCAACACTGTCCTCCAGGCAGAATATTTTCCATCTACAACCACTCAGTGCCCTCTGTCAGCCAGCCAATTCTGAAGCCAGATAGCCAAATCTCCCTGTATCCCATACGTCCTGAATCTATGAATAAACCTACGATGGGGAACCCTATCAAATGCCTTGCTGAAATCCATATGCACCACATCCACTGCTCGACCGTCATCGACCTGTCTTGATACCTCCTCAAAGATCTTAATAAGTTTCGTGATGCATGACCTGCCCCTCACAAAGCCATGTATTTAAAAGGCATCTGGCTGAGTATATAAATAGGAAGGGTTGAGAGGAATATGGGCCATTGTTGGCAAATGGGACTAGATGAATTTATGATATCTGGATGGCATAGACGAGTTGGAACAAAGGAACTGTTTCTGTGGTGTACAATTTTTGTGACTCCATAATTAATTAACGTATCATGCCTGAACTGATGCTGCTTCCCAAACTCAATAACCAATGAAAAATGTTACTGAGGAATTGTCGATTGCCTGTCTTAGATTCCTGTGATCACGAGCACCCCAAAAAATCAACAATAGTGTGTCATTTGGAAGAACTGTGTGAGATGTCAAGTGAGCCCTTTCTTGCTGTTGAGAACAAGAAGTTGTCTTTTCCAAGCAAAACCTGGTGACGCTGATGAGATTATTCCTCGTAACTGGCAAAACATTTATTAATGGGGATTAATGCTCAGTACAATGCTCATTATTACTTAATCTTGCCCCACCCGC
>NW_025167729.1:0-1702 GCF_004010195.1 Chiloscyllium plagiosum | reverse complement strand
GCCTAGAATGTTGCTGTTCCTTGCCGAGCTCTGTATCTATGTCCTGTCTTCCAGGTCTGAATACCGAAGGCCACTAACTCCTCCCTGTGCTGTTTACTGTGAGTGATCATACCGGCTGCAGGATTTACTGAAGGCTCCAGATCTCCCTCTCAATCTCTCTCTGGCTGACCAACCGTCTTTGATGTGGTTATGGACGAGACAGGAGTTAGGAATTCGGCTGAGACAGGAACATCCTGAGTACCTACAGGAGATAGGGAAGCAGACAGAATGGGAAATTAGACTGATGCAGTCAGAGTTACACATGGAGGATGGCACTGAGTCCCACAGAGACCTGGAAAATCCCAGTCTCCATCCCTGGCCTGTGCTGCTGCGTCTCTCTGGAGTGGAGAATTCTATTGGCTCAGGATCTGGACAGCTGCAAGAGCGAGAGAAGTTGACAGAGGCAGCAATTCGAGCCACACAGTGAGGGATACCACATGGAGAGAGACTGAGTGATATCACCAGAGTGCAGGAAGGTATCAGGATCACACAATGGTCATGATGAAAGGGTTGTGATTCATGGTGCACTGGGATCAGTACTCACTGACGGGTGAGCTCTGAGTGGGACAGGTGATGGCCTCGTGCTGTTCTCACCTGACTGTTCATCCAGATGTTAATGCCGGTGTCCAGTAAACCCATCTAACTACCTAATATCCTTTCAGTAGGGAAATCTGTTATAGGCAGCAGGTCTGGCCTACACATGTTCCAGTTCCAGAGCGATGGGGTTGACTCTAAACTGCTCTCTGTAATGATCCAGTAAAACACTCAGCTCAAGGGCAGCTCGGAGTGGGCATGTGATGCTGGCCAGCCAGAGACAGCAACATCCCATGAGTGAATGAAACACAACATTGCTGGGAGCAGTGTCCTGGCCAATCATGTCGGTAGGCTTATGGACAGGACTTTAAGCTGACAGAGAGGTTGTAGGGCCAGGATTCAGGTGAAAGGAGCTTTCCAAATCCAAAGAGAAATGGCAATGTAGCTGAAGACAAGCAGAAAGGAACAGGAAGAGACAGAGTTTAACTGAAACTGTACATCAGTGAATTGGACTGTGACAAAAAATTGTGGAAACAGTCAATCGTAATGTACTTTTTTTGGACTGGCTAAAGTCTCTGCAATAAGGACTCTGGTACAGAGATAAATGAGGTTTAGTGGTGACACTGTAAACAAAAGGTGGAACATGAATATTCTATTGTCCACCTCCTTGAGGGGTGACAGGGAGTGCAGGATGGATAACCCTGACAGTAATGGGGAACAAAGGCAGAACAGAGAAAGCATTTGGCCTCAGATGATGAAGCTGAATCAGCCTGAATGCAGATTCTGGGTAACACGTGTCAAAAACACAAGCAGGAGAAGAGTTTAGAGGCTGCCGAACAGCATTTCATTGCTCAACCCTGTTACACATTCCAATGAATTCCTGTGTAATGCAAAGGCACTGTGACCATTTTGGGAGACTTCAGTCTTTGTATAACCTGGGACAGTCACTTTGGCAAAAGTGATGTTATCCGAACTCCTCTTTGAATGTTTCTGTCTGTGTTTGTTTGAATAACACATTGTGCAAACGGCCAGGGACGTGACTATCTCAGATCGACCGTTGGGTGATGACGCTGAGGAAAGGAGTAATGTCACACTAAGATATCATCTGGGAAATTGCAGTATAGTGGAA
>NW_025167728.1:0-1702 GCF_004010195.1 Chiloscyllium plagiosum | reverse complement strand
TTAAACAGGGCCTTGGTGAGGCCTCACCTTGAGGAGAAAGTGAGGTCTGCAGACGCTGGAGATCAAAGCTGAAACTTTATTGCTGGAACAGCACAGCAGGTCAGGCAGCATCTAGGGAACAGAAGATTCGACGTTTCGGGCACATGCCCTTCTTCAGGAATGAGTATTGTGTGCAGTTTTGGTCTCCTAGTCTGAGGAAGGACATTCTTGCTATTGAGGGAGTCCAGCGAAGGTCCATGAGACTGATTCCTGGGACAGTAGGACTGACATATGATCGACTGGGCTTGTACTCACTGGGATTTAGAAGAATGAGGGGAATCTCACAGAAACATGTAAAATCCTGATGGGATTTGACAGGCTCGATGCTGGAAGAATGTTCCCGATATTCGGGAAATTCAAAACTCAGGGTCAAAGATCACAAATACGGGCTAGGTTATTCAGATGTTGTGAACCTGTGTAATTCTCTACCACAGAAAGGTCGTAGGGCCAGTTTGTAAGACATATGTCAAGAGGGATGTGGCACTTTCAGCTAAAAGGATCAATGGATATAGGGGAGAGTGGGAGTGGGAATGGGATACGGAGATTGCATAATCAGTCATGATCATATTGAACGGTGGTGCAGGCTCTAAGGGGCTAAATAGCCTAGTCCTGCAGCTATTTTCTATGTTTCTAAGTTTCTAATGATCGGTAGATGGGCAGGTTGGGGTGTTGGGGAGCGGGTTTACTCTGTCAGTTAGAATTGAAATTACATCGACAGCAAGAGGAAATATAATGTTAGAATGCATAGAATCTGTGAAAGTCAACTTAAGAAACCACAACGAAACAAAAACCCTGATGGGAGTTATGTACAAACCTCCTCGCAGTAATCGGGATGTGGGTCAGGAAATAAATCAGGAGATAGAAAAGGCATGTAAGAAAGGGATTATTACAATAGTCCTGGGGACTGCAAAATGCAGGTGGACTGGGAAAGTCAGGTTGGGAATGGATCTCAAGGAAAGGAATTCATGGAATGTCTACGAGAGGCTTTTTTGGAACAGTTTGTGGTAGACCCCCTAGGAAACAGGTAATTCCGGATTCGGTGATGTGTAATGAGACAGCCCTGATTGGGGAGCTGAACGTGAGTGAACCCTGAGGGGGCAGTGACTATAATCTGTTAGAATTCACCCTGCAGTTCGAGAGGGAGAAGCTGGAATTCGATGTAGTAATAGGAATTAATGAGCAAGTTAGACAAAGGAGAGCCAATGGACATGATCTATTTGGATTTCAAGAAGGCCTTTGACAAGTTGCTACACAGGAGGTTGCTAAATAACATAAGAGCCCATGGGGTTTGGGGCCCGGTACAGGCATGGATAGAGAGTGGGAATAAGTGGGTCTTTTGCAGGATGGCAGCTGGTGCCTCGTGCAGTTCAGCAGGGGGCAGTGTTGGGACCTCAGCTATTCATGTAACAATTAATTATATATTAACGATCTGGGAAAAGGAACTGAGGGCATTGTTGCTAAATTTGCTGATGACACAAAGATGAGGGGAGGGACAGGCAGAGTTGAGGAAGCAGGGAGGCTGCAGAAGGACTTCGAAAGGCTCAGAGAGTGGGCAAAGAAGTGGCTGATGTAATACAATGTGGGAAAGTGTGAGGTTATGCACTTTGGTTGGAAGAATAGAAGCTCAAAGTGTTTTCTAAATGGGGAAATTCAGGATTCTCAA
>NW_025167727.1:0-1702 GCF_004010195.1 Chiloscyllium plagiosum | reverse complement strand
GGTATTTGATGGTTGAATTGTTCCGGAGTTTCACTCTCACTACCTGCCCCCCTTCAGGGTAAATTCATCCGGATTCATTTCGGAGCCACTGGGAAACTCGCCTCCGCGGATATCGAAACATGTGAGTGTCCCTGAGCACCGGAACGTTGGGGGGGGGGCAAATCCGGGGATCGGGGGCTGGAAGGGGCTGGCCCAGGAACAGCAGGAGGCCATTCAGCCCTCCCTGCTCCAGCCTGTTACACAGGAACAGGAGGCCATTCAGAATCGACATTCCGTTCCCTCACAGATCTCAGTAACGTTACTCCGTTCCCTCGCAGATCTCAGTAACGTTACTCCGTTCCCTCACAGATCTCAGTAACGTTACTCCGTTCCCTCACAGATCTCAGTAACGTTACCCCGTTCCCTCACAGATCTCAGTAACGTTACTCTCTTCCCTCACAGATCTCAGTAACGTTACTCCGTTCCCTCACAGATCTCAGTAACGTTACTCCGTTCCCTCACAGATCTCAGTAACGTTACCCCGTTCCCTCACAGATCTCAGTAACGTTACTCCGTTCCCTCACAGATCTCAGTAACGTTACTCCGTTCCCTCACAGATCTCAGTAACGTTACCCCGTTCCCTCACAGATCTCAGTAACGTTATTCCGTTCCCTCACAGATCTCAGTAACGTTACTCCGTTCCCTTACAGATCTCAGTAACGTTACTCCATTCCCTCACAGATCTCAGTAACGTTACTCCGTTCCCTCACAGATCTCAGTAACGTTACTCTGTTCACTCACAGATCTCAGAAACGTTACTCTGTTCCCTCACAGATCTCAGTAACGTTACTCTGTTCTCTCACAGATCTCAGTAACGTTACCCCTTTCCCTCACAGATCTCAGTAACGTTACTCCATTCCCTCACAGATCTCAATAACGTTAGTCCGTTCCCTCACAGATCTCAGTAACGTTACTCCGTTCCCCCACAGATCTCAGTAATGTTACTCCGTTCCCTCTCAGATCTCAGTAACGTTACTCCGTTCCCTCACAGATCTCAGTAACATTACTCCGTTCTCTCACAGATCTCAGTAACGTTACTCCGTTCCCTCACAGATCTCAGTAACGTTACTCCGTTCTCTCACAGATCTCAGTTACGTTACCCCGTTCCCTCCCAGATCTCAGTAACGTTACTCCGTTCCCTCCCAGACCTCAGTAACGTTACCCCGTTCCCTCACAGATCTCAGTAACGTTACTCCGTTCCCTCCCAGACCTCAGTAACGTTACTCCGTTCCCTCACAGATCTCAGTAACGTTACTCCATTCCCTCACAGATCTCAGTAACGTTCCTCCGTTCCCTCACAGATCTCAGTAACGTTACTCCGTTCCCTCACAGACCTCAGTAACGTTACTCCGTTCCCTCACAGATCTCAGTAACGTTACTCCGTTCCCTCACAGATCTCAGTAACGTTCCTCCGTTCCCTCACAGATCTCAGTAACGTTACTCCGTTCCCTCACAGATCTCAGTAACGTTACCCCGTTCCCTCACAGATCTCAGTAACGTTACTCCGTTCCCTCACAGATCTCCTGGAGAAATCCCGGGTAATTTTCCAGCTCAAGTCCGAGAGGAATTATCACATTTTCTACCAGATTCTGTCGAACAAGAAACCGGAGCTTCTCGGTATGTCCAGGAGGGGGCAGCCTCGGGCCCTCCCTCCAACTCCCTC
>NW_025167726.1:0-1702 GCF_004010195.1 Chiloscyllium plagiosum | reverse complement strand
CAAGTTAACCTCTTGCTGATAGCAAGCTGGAAGTAAGGTAGCCATTTGTTGCTAAAAAAAGAGATAGGACTGCGTGCTCAATGTCCATACTCAAAAGGGAGGAATGACCTACTGAGGAGAGATATGAGAGAACTTTTTGTAGCTTTAACGGTGGACACTGATAGAAACTACTGACTCCCGTTGAACACACTGGGAATCAGCAAAGGTGACCCAAAGTGCTGATTCCTAATTACACATATTGCACTTTCCAAATGACAACAGCCCATTGTTTGAGAGGTTTTCCTTTTTTTAAAAATGTTCAGCGATGTATGACACACCTCTGGAGTAGGTGGCACAGGATTCCAAGTCTACTAAATCTAATTTAAGAACTTAAGCCGACTGACCAAGGGTAGGGAGACTATCATTCTATCATCAGAGGTCTGTTTTGTATCTCATACAGAATTGATGCAATTGCCCTTAATTGCTTCATTCATCCCTGGGGATGTAAATAATAAGCCACTTGTCAGAGCATTGTGTGTTGCTCAGGTGCCAAGGAGTATAATGCTCATCTTTGAGTCGGAGGGTTCAAGATCTACCCTCGGGGTTATAATACACTAATTGATACTGCCACAGCAGTGCAATCCTGAGATAATCCTGCACATCAGACATAAATGAGGCATTAAACCAAAGTCACTCTGCCCTTATTACTTTGAATTAAAGTGAGATTAACTCTGGTGTCCCGGCCAATATTTATTGCTCAATCCCGATAAGCAGATGATCTGGTCATCATCTCCTTCCTGCTTTTCTCATGGTACACAAATTAGATATCACATTTCTGACGTGTGACTACATGATCAAAAGTACTTCGGTTGTTGTATCGAACATCTCTGATTGAAAATTGACTTTGTCAGAACCTGCATGTATTATTACTCAGCTTGGCCGTTCATTTTTCACTCTCTTGACCCTCTGTTGTAAGAAAGCACTCCTTTACAACTTCCACCAAAGGAGAATGAGACAAAGCTCAGTGCTGTAATATTTCACTTTATACTAACATCTGGATCAAACTGAAATACCATTCAATGCAAATATAAAACGAACCGAACCAGTTTTAAAGGATTAAACAAATTATATTTTTCACCAAAGGAGTGTATTGAAATATTTCAATAGTTCTCATTGTGTCAGTACAAGCAAACAGTGGAGTCTGTTGCAATCTATTTTATCCTGTCTAAAGAATAGGCTGAGGAAAAGCATTGCAGGCTCTTTAAATTCGAGAATGAGGAAAGGAGTACAGTGTGGAACAGTGACTAACAGCAGGAAAATTATTCTTCAGATTAGAATAAATATGTAGTGGAATATAGTAAAATGATAGAATGAGAGAAGCTAAAGTGGGATATTGTCAGCGGAATGTTTTATAAGCTTGTTAATATCGGGTCAGTCAGGATCTTAATGAATGATGGAGCAGGCTCGAAGGGCCAAGTGATCTCTTCTCATTTACTGTTCATACCTCGAAAAAAATTTGTTAGTTTCTCGAGCGGAGGTATTAAACACATATTAAACTATTACATGGGCACATGCTGATATTCCCGTCTATGATTCCCTGGGTTTGATAGTATGTAGTTGACGGTGTACCCAGGGGTTCTGCACTTGTTTTAGAGATCTGGAAAGAGATGTTCAGGATACTCTGAGGTGACATTAAGATGTTATATAAATGCGCAACTTTTCT
>NW_025167725.1:0-1702 GCF_004010195.1 Chiloscyllium plagiosum | reverse complement strand
TTTCATGCAAATGCACTTTTTGATGCTGCCCAGGAAACCTATTAGGAGCTTTGCAGTCGGCTTGGATCTTTTATTTGGCATCACAGGCGGCCTCTTGTGGAGCTCACCCAATTGCAGGTTCCGCAGGGGCTGAGGGATGTGGGTTTTACACACTTTACCAAATACCAATTGAGTTCTCTCCTGGCCTATGTGGCTGATTTGACTCGCCAAGACCCGCGGTCAATGTGGTTGGACATCGATGCCTCCCAGGCAAAATGTCCCCTCATTAATCTGGTGTTCATGGGCAAGATGCGAACTGATATGTTCCATTGCAGAAATCCAGCTGTCCTTAACACAGTTAAAGCATGGAGAATGATGCAACAAATTGAGGGCAATTTACAAAAGAAAACACTTCCCCTTTTACTCCCATTGTAGGATTGATGAATTCTGGGAGTACAGAGGAGTTTCCTGTTTGGTAGATTTATTTGACATGGTGGGCAGGATGCCTTTCAAGTAGCTGAGCGAGAAATATGAGCTATCTAGATTAGATTTTTTTATATAGAAAAAAGACTACATTAATGGTTATTTCCCAAAAGTCGAATATGGAGGTGAGAGTGTTTCAGTCCACGTGCACTCTCTCAGTCAGCACTTTCTAGCATTTGAGGAGGTACTGTCTCAAAGGACATCAAGCAGCTGTGTGGAGTTTGGGTTCAGCAATTGGCGGTGGATATCTTCACCAGAGGAGTTGGCAGAACTTTGGAAGAATGTCTGGAAGATTTCGATTTGCAATAGGACGCAAGCTATGCAACTGAAGGTACTCCACAGGGTTTATTTGGCATCGGAGTGGCTTGCCAAATTTAAGAACGGAACGTTCCCAAAGTGCCCAAATGTAAAGCAGATGTTAGTACGCATATCACATCATGCCACAAACTTCGTAGGTATTGGGTCCCTATAGCGAGTGTTTTGGAAGGGGTCTTGGGAACCGAGGTCAAGATAGATCTGATGTCCCGCCTCTTGGGTTTGCCAAATCACCCATCTTTGGGAAGAGATTATTTAGTATACTTTCATTTTGTGCGAGAAAGAGCATTCTGATAAGGTGGTGTCGGAAAATCCCCCAGGATTTTCGGGGTTGTGTAGGTTAGTTATGGATCATATCCCCCGGACTTCGTTACAATTATCATGCACCAGAAAATGGAACTTTTTGATAGGTTGTGGCGCAGACTTATTGACTATTTTAGTCAGGGCCCTTGTGTAACCATTAGCATTGTGTCCTCGATATCCCATGGAGGAAACATTCTGAACAAACACGGCTACACAATGCCAACTCTCGATACACTAAGTAGCCAATTGGGACCCACAGCCAGAACATACAGGAGAGCTCAAGCCATACATCTTGCACATTGTTTCGGAGCTTGATAATGATGTCCATGGGATTCCAGGGATATGATAAGCAACTGCTAGGTTAAGGTACAGAAGGACGGATATTCATGTTATAATTGGATGATTACTTGACTGACAAATTGAATAAACGTGGCTCTTCTCAGAGAAATAGGACTAGCTGGAGATATCAGACTTTGGGGGCGGCGTCCAAGAACAAGTAGAAGAACATAAAATAAATATGCTGAGAGACAAGCTCAAAAAGTCAGTTATATCAGATGCCCAATCCGCCACACGGAATCAGATACCATACTCCAGAGGAGATATACGTTTAGCATGGAGCACA
>NW_025167724.1:0-1702 GCF_004010195.1 Chiloscyllium plagiosum | reverse complement strand
TAACAAAATTTTAGCTCTCGTTCTTCAAGAGCACTAACTGATATCCATTTTTCTGTTCATTATTCTTCCTCTTTGAATATAAACTGCATTAGATAATGTCGTCAGGGCTGTATAAAAGCCCTTCTGAGAGTGGCAGATAAGTCTGTATCATGGTAATCCAAAAACGTCTGCCAAGTCTTATATACGTCTCTGTTTTTTGGTACACCATGCCAGTGAAAAAGTCCAAAGGGATAGTCTCCATGAAGAGCTTACGATGACCCGGGTGTGGGGGGAGGGGGCAGCGGTGGGGTTTCAGACATCCAACACAACAGAATGCTTTTCCTAGCACAGAAATTAAGGACATTATTTCCCATTTGCATCTGTGTAATGTACCCTGGGCAGGCCCAGGAAAAGAGAAACCAGGTCCATCTCCAATTCAGTCCCCTCGATCTACTCTATCACACCTACCACAGTGCTCCAATATATCTAAAGCCTGCAGCAGCGCCGCAAGCAATGCGTAAGAGTGACTATAGTCATTCTGCATTTCGGAAAAGTTGAAGATAATCCCACTTTGAATCTTGAGAGACAATCTGGGGTCAGATAGACCCTATGAAGAATTTTCCACTGCATGGAATGGGTCCTATTACAGATCAAAATCCTTCGAGCATTTTCACAAATGTCCTCCCGTCTCTCCGAGGTGTTCTGAACCCCAACTCTCTCTCTCGCATACATCACAAAGCTGCACAGTCTCGTCGGAGGGGACACTTTCCAAATAATGATAAAGGGTACTGACAGAGAGTGTATTCTAAGCAATAGGCATTCTCTTCTCTCTATCTTTTAAAAGTGTTTTTTAAAAATTAAATCTCTGATCTGGAAAAAAAGAGGTCTCTACTCGGTACTCCATACGTACGAGTTATTTGATCAAATGACATCATTGTTTCTCCCTCAAATAACATGTGGTGACTCAGTGGTGAGCATTGCTGCCTCACAGCACCAGGGTCCCAGCTTTGGTTCTGGCCTTGGGTGCCTGGCTGTGTGGAGTTAACATATTCTCGCCGTGTCTGTGTGGGTTTCCTCCCACAGTCCAAAGATGTGCAGGTTAGGTGAATTGGTCATTGATAAATCACCCATCGTGTTCAGGGATGAGGAGGTGGGGTCATTAAACAGGGTAAATATAGAATGGAAGGGGAATGGGTCTGGGTGAATTACACTTCAGAGGGTCGAAGTGGATTTGCTTGGCCAAAGGGCTTGTATCCACATTGTAGGGATTCTACTAATTCTATATCACTCAAACAAGGTACACCCCTGGCTGCCCACTGTTTAAACCTGGAATCCATTATCCCCCGATGACAACCCGGTATCCCAATTATAGGGGTAAGAAACATGGTTTTGGCTGTATTGCTCTCGATCTGACGCATTGTCCTTCATGCGTTAACAGTATTGATAATTATTGGGTTATCACAATACTCCATAAATGTTGTAATTTTGTCTCAGAACAACAAGGGTTCACATTATCTGAGAGGGTTCAATATCTAACCGTATTGACGCTGAGTCCTCAGCGGCCCAAGCACGAATGTAGGATAAAAAAAGCTTAATTTATAGCTTTTAATCTGGGAGATCTACTCCCCACGATCTGTGGGGCAGTTGCTATTTGGTTAGCTTGATAAAGGTTTGCCAAATAAAAGAGCTTAACCAGCCATTACGTCTCCTAAATACCTGTCTG
>NW_025167723.1:0-1702 GCF_004010195.1 Chiloscyllium plagiosum | reverse complement strand
GAAAATGACATTGAGATAAATTAATGTTTTATATGGCTCAATGAGCCAAAGACTCTGCTGTCCTCACTCCCAGTTACAAAGCTGCAGAACAAATGCTCATTCAAAACTCTCCATCGCCTGAACTCACAGCAATATTCCATTCACTCTTAATTCTTCATAATACTGACCCGTGTTGCATGTTACAATCAAAATGGCTTCATTTCAGTATTCTAAAACCTGTGAACATACCTTTCCATGACATTTTTTCTCAGCCTGTCCCTCTCTGTCTCTGTCACGAAACACACGTATTTACAGTCATACGTTTCTACTGCATGGACACGGGCCCTTCGGCCCAGCTGGTCCATTCTAACCAAAATGTACATCCACACTCACCTCATTTCCCTGCCCTTGCTCATTTCCTATCCATGTATTTATCCAAATACCTTTTCAATGTTGTTATTGTACCCACCTCAACCACTTCCACTGGCAGCTCAGTCGATATGCAAAACACACTCTGTGTAAAAATGTTGACCCTCAGGTTCCTTTTTATTTTTGTTCTCTCCAAACATTAACACATGTCCGCTAGTTTTTGGTTCCCCAACCTTGCAAAATATTTGAAATAGTCACCCCTATGCATGGCTCTCATGATTTGATAAGAGCTACAATCCTATATAATCCTCCTCAGTTTTCTACGCTGTAAAGAAATATGTTCTAAGCTGCCCAACGTCTCCCTATAACTCAGACCATTTAGCCCCGGAAACATCTTTGTAAATTTCTTCTACATTTTTTCGAGTTCATTAATATCCTTTCTAGGGCAAGGTGAACAAAACTGAACACAATACTCCAACTGCAGCCTTACCAACATCCTGTAAAACTGCAACATAACGTCCCAACTTCTATACACAATGCCCTGATGTAGGCCAGTGTGCCAACAGCCTTCTTCACTGGCCTGTGTATCTGTGACTCAAATTCAGACAAGAGTGCAACTGATTTCTAACATCATTTTGTTCCACTTCACTCCTTAAGGCCCATCTCATTCACCATTAAACTCCCATATGAATTTGACTTTCCAAAATGCAAGACTTCACACTTATCTATATTAAATTCCATTTGCTATTTCTCAGCCCACTTCCCCAGTTGATCAAGGTACTGCTGCAATTTTTATTACGTTCCTCACTGTGAACGATGCCTCCTGTTTTAGTGTCATCTGCAAACTTAAAACCATGCGTTGTGCACTCTTGTCCAAATCATTGATATAGATAACAAACAGCAATGGGGACAATACCGACCACTGAGGCACTCCACAAGTCACAGACTTCCAGTCCGATAAGCATACCTCCGCCGTAGCCAAAATGTCAAACCAATTGTGTCGCCAGATTGTCAGTTTACCTTGGAGTTCACGCAATCTAACCTTCTACATGGGCCTTCATGTGGAATCTTACCAAAGGCCTTGCTGAAATCCATATAGACTATGTCCACCGCCCTGCCCTCGTCAACGTTCCTGGTCACTTCCTCAAAAAACTCGAGCAAAGCTTGTAAGGCATGATCTGCCACGCACAAAGCTATACTGACTGCTCCAATTCAAACTCTGCCTTTCCAAATGCATGCATATCTTATATCTCAGAACCGTCTGAAGTGGTGAACCGAAAACAGATATGAAGCTTACTCGTCTATATTTATTTGCAGCCCATCTTGAAGAAGGGAACTACATTTGCTATCGCCC
>NW_025167722.1:0-1702 GCF_004010195.1 Chiloscyllium plagiosum | reverse complement strand
CCTGCAACGGTAGTAGATTCGCCAAGTTTAAGCACATTTAAGTCGTCATTGGACAGGCATATGGACGTACATGGAATAGTGTAGGAAGAATGGGCTTCAGATTAGTATGACAGGGCGGCACAACATCAAGGGCCGAAGGGCCTGTATTGCGTTGTAATGTTCTATGTTCTATGTGCAAGTTAGTTGGATTGGTCATGCTATTTGACTAGTTAAATTCATAGAAACAAAAAGGTCAGCACACCCTCCAAATGAGGCAGGTGAAAGTGAGGACTGCAGATGCTGGAGATCAGAGTCAAGATTAGAGTGATACTGGCAGGTCAGACAGCATCCGAGGAGCAGGAAAATCAACATTTCAGGCAACAGCCCTTCATCAGGAATGAGTAGAGAGAGGAGGAGAACTTCTTCAAGGTAGGCATCCTTGCAAGAGGATTCACAGTAAGGTTAAAATCAACTAGGCTAACCTGAGAACTGCTGATGCTGGAGATCAGATTCAAGATTAGAGTGGTGCTGGAAAAGCACAGCAGGTCAGGCAGCATCCGAGGGGCAGGAAAATCAACGTTTTGGGCAAAATCCCTTCATCTGGAATTCACACCCTGCAAATCAACTCAGACCTTCCTCTTGTTTGTCCTCTTGGTGTGTAAATGATGTACATGTAAAGCTTTAGACAGCATTCAGTTCTCTATTTTTGTTGGTACAGGTATTCACCTTGTATGAAGATGCATGCGTAGGATTGCAAGAAAATGTGTCAGTCACTGTCATATTCAAGCAGACAGATCTAATCATTTGTAAAATAGAATGAAGAATTGATTTAAACCAGCTGCAGCAGTCAAACAAAAACATTAATTTTCCCTTTAGCAATGCAATCTTTCAAATTTTACTACTTTATATCCAATTACATCGGCAGGACACTGAAAATAAAACGTAGAATACCAATAGATTTATGTTGGCAGTAATACGTCAAGCTTTTGGAGACTCTATCTCATGGCTTAATAGTAATTCTTGCAGAGAAAGCAAAATACTTTTACTTCTAATCTATGGAATTAATTTACCCAGTTAATTCATAACCTGGATGCAAAGTTTGACTGCAAGTCAGTGAGGCAATAACTATCGTCAGGTTTATTTCAATTTTTTTTTAAACTGAATGGCAGAAATGTGTATGAAATAGAACTAATAAAGTCGACGATGTTGAATATTGGAAACAGTCCACTCATGATGTTCAGATACAAGTTCACTTCAGCTGTGGTTGTTTTCCTTGGAGCAAAATAGATTTAGGGGAAATTTGATAGAAGTGCACAAGATTTGTCGTGTACAGGTTTGGGTAGGTTAGATAAGGGAAAACTATCCCTACTGGCTGAAAATATAAAGACTTGGCATACAGATTTAAGGTTATGGGCAAAAGATGTAACTGAATGATAAGTGAGACTTTTTTTTTACCTTGGTCGTGGAAGTGAAAAACTCAATAATTAAATTAGCTATGTTAGCACTTTAGGGCCAGCGACCATAATTCTATTAGTTTTAAAATAGTGATGGAAAAGTATAGACCAGATTTAAAAATTGAAGTTCTAAATTGGAGGAAGGCTAATTTTGACGGTATTAGGCAAGAACTTTCAAGAGCTGATTGGGGGCAGTTGTTCGCAGGTAAAGGGACGGCTGGAAAATAGGAAGTCTTCAGAAATGAGATAACGAGAGTCCAGAGACAGTA
>NW_025167721.1:0-1702 GCF_004010195.1 Chiloscyllium plagiosum | reverse complement strand
CTGAACGTCGGCCAGTACATCCTGAGATATCAGACCCAAATCTACACTCAATATTCCAAATGTGGTCTCACAAATCCTTTTCGAGCCTCAGAAGTACATCTCTGCTTTTATATTCAAGTCCTTTCAAAATAAATACCACCAGTGCATTTTCCTTCCCAACAACTGAAACAACATGCAA
This sequence comes from Chiloscyllium plagiosum, assembly GCF_004010195.1. Lineage (NCBI taxonomy): Eukaryota > Metazoa > Chordata > Chondrichthyes > Orectolobiformes > Hemiscylliidae > Chiloscyllium > Chiloscyllium plagiosum. The sequence goes on along the minus strand of NW_025167721.1, from coordinate 1,524 downwards.
GTTTGCTTTGAGATAATCCTGAACGAGAACTCCTTTCTAGTTTCTGAAGTCTCTTCTCACTTTAGACTTCTGAATTTTATCATAATTTAGAAAATAGGCAATGCTTCTATTTTTCCAACAGAAGCGCATGACCTTACGCTTTACCACATTTTACTCCATCTTCAACGTCTTTCGCCATTCATCTAACCTGTACAAATCCTTCTGCTGCCACCCCACCTCCTAAATGCTCCCTGTCCCTCTACCTATCTTCGTTTCTCCTGCAAACTTCATCAGAATGCCCTCATTTCCTTCATCTATACCGTTAATGTATGAAGTGAAAAGTTGTGGTCCCAAAACGAAGTCTTGTGGAACATTACTTGTCACCAGCTGCCATCCTGAGAAGGACCCTTTTATCGTCACTCTCTGCTTTTGGCCTGACAACAAAGCCATATGTACTTGCACTTTGCCTGTGACACCACGAGCCCTTGTCTTATTCAGTAGCCTCATGTGTGGCACCTTGTCAAAGGCCTTCTTGACGTCCAGGTAGATAACATCTATTGGCTTCCTCCTTTGTTCAATATGCTTGTAATTTCCTCAAAGAATTCCAGCAGATTGTCAGGCATTGATGAAACCATGTTGATACTGTTCTTTTTAAGCGTATACATCCAAGTATTCAGATAGTTCATCCTTCGTAATGTTTTCTGGATCTTAACTACGACCAAGGTTAGCCGAGTTGGTCTGCAATTTAACGTTTTTTGCCTTTCTCACTTTTAAAATGGTGTGTCTCATGACCAAATTTCCAGTCCTCTGTGACATTCACTGGTTGTTGACATTCCTGATAAGTCACGTAATGCCCCCACTACTTCTTCAGTTATATTCCTGAGAACTCTGGGGTATTGTCTATCTGGTCCAGGTATCTTACATATCTAAAGAAACGCATCCAGTCTCCCTTTCTATTGCTTGCTCGTTTGCCCCTCATATGTACTCTTCTCCCTCCCCTTTTGTTGGCCACTGTTGATTTTTGTAAGTTTCCCAGTCCTTTGATTGCTTACAACCCATCGCCACATCATACGCTTTCTCTTTTGCTGTTATGCTATCCCTAATATCCCTTGTCTGCCATTGCTGCCGCATCCTTCCTGTGCCATGCTTCTTTTTCCTCGAGATGAATTTCTGCTTTGTCTCCTGAATTACTCCCAGAAATAACTGCCATTGCTGTTCCACTGTCTTTCCTGCTCGGATCCTCTCCCAAACAATTCTATCCAGATCCTCCTTCATGTCTTTGTCGTTGCCTTTTCAGCAGTAATTCCGTTACCTCTGACTCTGCCTTCTCCCTCTCAAATTGCTGAGTAAATTCAATCTTACTTTGATCACTTTTTCCGAAGCATTCCTTCACCTTGAGCTCCCTTATCAAGTCTACCCATTACACAACATTTAATCCAGCACTGAGTGTTCCCTAGTGGGTTCCACAACATGTTGCTCCAAAAAGCCATCTCGTAAACATTAAACAAATTAATTTTCTTGCAATCTACGATTAACCTTACCTGT
>NW_025167720.1:0-1702 GCF_004010195.1 Chiloscyllium plagiosum | reverse complement strand
TCTTTCTTTCATCATTCACCAGATGAGGTTGTGTTTTTTTTAGATTGGTATTTATTCCAGATCCCTCATTACCCAGAGGGCAGCTAAGAATCAACTGCATTGTTATGAGTCTGGCTTCACGTGTAGGCCAGAGCGGGTAAGATTAGCTTTATACTTCACCAAATGCTATTTATCAACCAGAGCATTATTTTTCTTTCGAGTGTCAAAAAACAATCCATGGACATAATTGAACTCTTAATTCCAGATTGTTGAAGTCATATTTCATTTTAAGGTGGAATTCTAACTCTCGGTCCGCAGAACACTAACTTTGCCTCTGGATGAACAGTCCACCTATAATATCACTAAACTATCGCGGCCCCATTTTCTAATTGTGATTCCTGTCTGCTACTTTTTAGAAACCTTTTTCGATTGGGTTGAAGCGTATCTTTGATTTCAGGATTTCATTTAGCCTCACCTTCACTGATTCTTTCAAATATACAGGCAATATTTCACAAACAACTTTATAAATGTTTTCAGTCTACTTTAATATTTACTATATAAATAACATGTTATTATTTCTTAATATTTATTGTTGTGTAGCAATTTTGATCTGCAATTAATTCTGTTCCATTTCAAATCAGCCAATACGTTTTGAGGCAACATTCACTGTCATTTGTACAATAGCTGTTATTTTTAAAGCTCGGGTTGTCAACCCATACATTGAGAGAATCTCACTCCTAGAGTGTATGCACTACTAGAAAAACTAATAATTCATTACTGAGCCGCCATGTCATGCTGATTGTTATCAAACTTTTCCGAAAGGGTTCCCATATCGAAGTAACTTACAATATTATAACTTGTTCATCAGTAATGAGTTCACACCTTTTCATTCGGCCATTTGATGGAGAGAAACGGTCTCTGCTAAATATGTTTCATTAAATTACAATATATGTTTTCTTTATCACTAAATGTTTTGCATGAATGAGCATGAGCCACTGACCCATTTTGGAATTCCTGGCATTTCATCTGGGGAAATTGGGGAGAGTGGTGGGAAAAGGGTGATAAAAGGTTTCCATGTAAAATAAGGTTAAGAAGAATACAGAGAGATTGTACAGATACAGGAGGGTAAAGACAGGATGGAAACAATAGCCTTTGTAAGGGTCAACAACTCTTTTTACGTGCTGAATGACGGGAGACGGGTAAGACATAAATGATTATTTCACTTCTTTTTTAAAAAATGTGCAGAATGGCATGGAAGTTATAGAACGTTACGAATTTAATAGTGATGTCTTGAGAGGAATCCACATTTCAGCCGATTTAGCGTTAGTCAGTTCACTGGGCATAAAATTGGGTACGTCTTCTGGTCTTCAATAGCTGTATCGCAGATGCTTGTGGGAAGCCAGGGAAGGCATTGCTGGATCATTTGCCAAAATATCCGTATTATCGACAGTCGCGGGTGAGGTGCTGGAAGACTGGAGGACAGGTAATGCTGTGCCATTATTTCTGAAAGGTTGCAAGGAAATGCTAGGGAACGACAGCCATCTCTGCCTGACGTCAGTGATAGATCGATTATTGAAGGGGATTCTGAGGGGAACATTTTTCATGAGGTTCGAACAACAAGGACTGCAGTCAATATGATTTTTTGCGTCGGAAATCACGCTCCACTTACAGTCATAGAGTCATAGAGAAGTACAGCACAGAAATTGGCCTTTTGGTCCAACCT
>NW_025167719.1:0-1702 GCF_004010195.1 Chiloscyllium plagiosum | reverse complement strand
GGGGAAAGTTCAAGGGGCATGTAAGGGGCAATTGGTTTTTACACAGGGAGTGGTAGGTGTCTGGAATGAACTTCCAGGGTTGAGGTGGAGGAAGATGCATTAAGGCTCTTTAATGTTCATTTCGATAATTTGGAAGGAAATGGACCAAGAGTAGGCAGAAGGGATGGGTTTCTTTTGCATTACGTTCAGCAAAACGTTACGTGCCAAATGACCAATTCCTGTGAATGAATACTGATTAGTTTTCATTTGAGTAATCACAATTGATTATAATCCCACCCTTCCTTGTTCGGAACATAATGAAAGACGCTTGTGGATCTCTAGTAGTTTCACTCCTATGAGACTAGGAGGTGTGGGTTCAGTTCCCTTCTCCAACAGAGACACTCCAGAGCAGTTTAGAATGGTGATTAGAAAATATCTAGGCAGAGTTTGAATTGATTTTCAATCCAGGTTTGGATCAGCTTCTGCATGTTGTTCATTCCAATAATCTCTCAATCTGCAATTTATTATCTTCAGGTCATTAATACCATTATGTATCACATTACATTATATCTACATTTTAGATTTGAGGACACTGCAGTTTTTAACATTTTAAAGTATGTAAGTAATGAAATTCATTTTACTTAATCAAAATACATTCGGGTATTGTTCATATGGTGGGCAACAGAATTTTACTTCCAACTCAGCTCATGAATGATCAAATTTAGTTTATTCTGTGAACTTAATGCTGCAGAAGAGTTTCAATAAACATTTAACACATCATTATTGTGCATTTCAACAACTCACCTAAACCAATCCTTATTCCTTTGTCCGAGCAGATGAAGAGATGAAGATTGCCTTATGAAGAGGCAGTACCTTGAAAGCTAATGCTTCCCAATAAACCAGGTGACATGTGATTTTTTAACTTTGCTCACCCCAGTCCAACGCCGGCATCTCTAAATCATTGTTTCACAAAGGAATTCCCATAATTTTTAAAAAGAAAATATGACTTTAATTAAGAACTTTAACACGCGATTATTAATCCCTTCCGATATTAGTAAAATATCTCAATGTCAGTGAAATCAATGCTCACACAAAAAGGCATTTACAGCCACACAAATGTTTTCCTGGTCATCTAATTACTGCTCAGGAGAAAACCGGAGTAAGTATCTTATCGTTCCTGAGAACAAGAGCCAGAATAAACATTTGGTGACCAGTTCCATCCAATACATGCATTTGATTTCTTACATATTGGTTCAGTAATTGCACACAAAATATTTAGCTAAAACCAATGACCATGCTTTATTATAAATGACAGAGGATGCTAATATCAACATATGTAGCAGCTTGCCAATCAAGGTTCCAGTTGAAGTATCGCAAGATAAAGTAAATTAATTTCGGCTTAGTACAATTGTGGGTGAAAACATGTTGATTTTGCGCAATAAAAACCTTTATCTGCTTATTCAGAGAAAATAATGAAAGGTGGCACTGTAAATTTAATTTATTTTGAGTTTCTTTCACGAAAACAATCATGTGAATTGCTTCTCATTTTCTTTCTAGTTCTGATACAAATGTCAAAATATTTACGATATTAACTCTTTCTGCATAATGAAAGAGTTTTCTCTGCAAGAACGACATGAAGATTTCAAGATCCTCTAATTCTAATTCTAAGCAGAATACTCTTCATAAGGGGCTTATTATCTTGAACCGATGCTTTTTATGACCT
>NW_025167718.1:0-1702 GCF_004010195.1 Chiloscyllium plagiosum | reverse complement strand
AGGATCAATCACTGTCACTGACTGATGTTCAATGCCTGTCATTGACTGAGGGTCAATCCCTATCACTAACTGAGGTCCAATCCCTGTCACTGACTGAAGTTCAATCCCAGTCCCTGACTGTGGTTCAATCCCTGTCACTGACTGACATTGATTCTCTGTCACAGACTGAGGTTCAATCCCTGTCACTGACTGAGATTGAACCTCTGTCACAGTCTGAGGGACAATACCTGTCACTGACTGAGGTTCAATCCCTGTCACTGACTGAGGTTCAATACCTGACACTGACTGAGAGTCAATCCCTGTCATTGATTGAGGTTCAATCCCTGTCACTGACTGAGGGTCAATCCCTGTCATTGATTGAGGTTCAATCCCTGTCACTGACTGTGGGTCAATCCCTGTCAATGACTGAGATTCAACCCCTGTCACTGACTGTGATTGACTCGCTGTCACTGACTGAGATTCATTCGCTGTCACGAACTGAGGGTCAATCCCTGTCACTGACTGACATTCAATCCCTGTCACTGACTGAGGATCAATCCCTGTCACTGACTGAGGGTCAATCCGTGTCACTGAGTGAGATTCAATCCCGGTCACTGACTGAGAGTCAATCCCTGTCATTGATTAAGGTTCAATCCCTATCACTGACAGAGATTCAATCCCTGTCGCTGACTTGAGGTTCAATCCCAGTCACTGACTGAGGGACAATCCCTGTCACTGATTAAGGTTCACTCCCTATCACTGACAGAGATTCAATCCCGGTCACTGACTGAGATACAATCCCTGTCACTGACTGAAGCTCAATCCCTGTCACTGACTGAGATTCAATCCCTGTCACTGACTGAGGGTCACTCCCTTTCAGTGACTGAGATTCAATCCCAGTCACTGACTTGAGGTTCACTCCCTGTCACTGACTGAGGGACAATCCCTGTCACTGATTAAGGTTCAATCCCTATCACTGACAGAGATTCAATCCCTGTCACTGACTTGAGGGTCAATCCCTGTCACTGACTGAGGTTCAATCCCTGTCACTGACTGAGGGAGAATCCCTGTCACTGACTGAGGATCTATCCCTGTCACTGACTGAGGGTCAATCCCTGTCACTGACTGAGATTCAATCCCTGTCACTGACTGAGGGTCACTCCCTTTCAGTGACTGAGATTCAATCCCTGTCACTGGCTGAGGGTCAATCACTGTCACTGACAGAGGCTCAATCCCTGTCACTGACTGAGATTCAATCCCTGTCACTGACTGAGATTCAATCCCTGTCACTGACAGAGATTCATACCCTGTCACTGACTTGAGGGTCAACCCCAGTCACTGACTGAGGTTCAACCCCTGTCACTGACTGAGGGACAATCCCTGTCACTAACTGAGGGTCAATCCCTGTCACTGATTGAGATTCAATCCCGGTCACTGACTGAGATTCAATCACTGTCACTGACTGAGATTCATTCGCTGTCACTGACTGAGGGTCAATCCCTGTCACTGATAGAGATTCAATCCCTGTCACTGACTGAGGGTCAATCCCTGTCACTGACTGAGGATCAATCCCTGTCACTGACAGAGATTCAATCCCTGTCATTGACTGAGGTGCAATCCCTGTCACTGACTGTGGGTCAATCCCTGTCATTGACTGAGGATCAATCCCTGCCAATGACTGAGGCTCAAGCCCTGTTACTGACTGAAAGTCAATCCCTGTCAT
>NW_025167717.1:0-1702 GCF_004010195.1 Chiloscyllium plagiosum | reverse complement strand
GACAGCCTTGAATACTGCACTTATCCAAACGGCAAAGAGGGAAATATTATTTGCAAAGCACAGACTATATGAATATGGCAACAAGCTTGGCAGATACCTAGCATATCTTGCTAGGAAAAAAGGCTCCTCAAGCTATCATGTCCATTAGGGAAAGTGCTGGAACTCTGACTTGTGATAGTAAAAGTATCAATACAGCCCTTAGAAAGTTCTATTTTGAACTGTATAAATCGCAGGACTGCGTGCATAGAACTAAGAAGATGGAGTCCTTCTTTAAAAGCTTGGCCTTTCCGGATTTAACCTCGGAGCAGATGTCGATCCTGAATGCTCCCCTGGCAACCCAGGAAGTACTCTACGCAATTAGACAGCTTCAGAGTGGCAAAGCACCTGGACCAGACAGATTCCAGGTTGAATTTTATAAAGAATTCATAGGGGAACTGGGGGCTGTTCCACTTATAGACATGTAAAATTACTCACATAGTCAGGGGCTGCCTCCCGCCTTTGTTGTGAGAAGCAAATATTTCTCTCATTCTTAAAAAAAGAAAGGCCCCAGAAGATTGCTCATCATATAGACCAATATCCTTGCGAAATGTAGATTTTAAAATCCTTTCTAAAATGTTAGCATTAAGTTTGGAGAGGGTCTTACCATATATCATGAAAGAGGACCAGATGGGGTTTATCAAGGGCTGTAGATCATCTAACAACTTTAGAAGGGTCTTAAATATGATACAAGCCTGTCAACAGGAAAGAATACTGGGGATAGTTGTCTCCTTGGATGCAGAGAAGGCATTTGACCCGGTCATATCTTTTTTACACACTGGAAAGGTTTGGTGTTGGACAGGTATTGTCTAAATGGTCTCAATATTATACAGTGACCCCAAAGCAGCCAGGATTACCAATGGTTTAGGTTCGGATAGCTTCAGTATGGGTAGGGGCTGTCGTCAGGGATGTCCTCTCTCACCGTTATTATTCACGCTAATAATTGAACCACTAGCTGAAGCTATACGAACCGACTCTCACATAGCGGCTCCGAGGCTTGGTTCGGGTAAACATAAAATCACTCTCTATGCAGATGATGTCCTCCTTTTCTTAAGTAATCCTTTGATATCTGTGGCCCGCTTAATTCAAATAATTAATCTATTTAGTATGTTCTCAGGCTATAAAATCAATTTTATGAAATCGGAGGCCGTGCCGTTGGGTGGTCTCGTTAGTATATACAGCTTATCAGACTATCTTGTTTTCCCTTTCGGTGGTCACTGGAAGGTTTTCTATACTTTGGTATTTTTATCACCCCAGTATTTGGTCAGCTGTATAAAGCCAATTTTGTGCGCCTACTAGAGAAAATAAGGCAGGACCTTCAACACTGGCGAGATCTCCCAATGTCCTGGTTAGTCAGAGTAGCTCTAGTTAAAATGAATATTCTGCCTCAGCTCTTATATCCTATGAGAATGCTCCCTTTGACGTTGCCGAGACTGACGTTATGTAAACTACATGGTGGGCTTGGTCCTTTATTTGGAATCACAGATGGCCCCTTATCAAATGAGAAATGCAGCAGCTTCCACAAGCCAGGGGAGGACTGGATTTTCCAGACTTTAGGAGGTATCAGTTGAGCTCTTTATTATCCTATGTAGCTGACTGGGTCTCTTGTGACCCACAATCAATTTGGTTAGATATCGAGACCTCCCAAGCAAAGTGTCCCCTCATC